>NC_134014.1:42844322-43119951 GCF_040712315.1 Castanea sativa
GCATAATAGTCCGGGTAAGTTTATGGGTTTTGGGTTTGGTCCGAGGATGTTAACTTGGCCGAGGAGGTCTTAGCGATAATAATTGTGTTGGATATAAGAGCCTACAAACAAATTATTACAAAAGAAGTTGGTGAAAATGGTCCGAGAAGAGAGATCTCCTTGGCCACATGACGTAAAGCTTGCCTCATCCACCCTGGTGTATATAGGGGAATTCTAGGAAGCCTGCTACAGGAGGATGTGTTCCACATAAACATAGGGTAAGGGAGTGATTAAGAAATATCTTAGAGAAAGCTGCTACTACCGCATTAAAGACTCTGCACCTACCTCTCTGACCGCATTAATGAGGAAATGACTTCTGAACAGTAGTGATCAGTCTTACAGCTATTATTTGAAGACTTCAAGAGGGTAGTAGATGGAACAAGTATCTGGATGGGTGATCTGTGCCATACGTGGAAGATGGAGGGAAGAGAAAAGGAGATACAAAAGGAGAAGAGAGGTGTTCAATAAAGGGGATTGGGAAAAGAAAGAGAAAAAGATGGTACACACTCTCTTCAACTGTAATCTATTGTAGAAAGGATAAAGAGCAATACAAGACCTTCTCGGCTGAGGTCCGAGGAAAGTTTTTGTTATAAAACTATTTCATTGTGCATGTGTTGGCAATCTAGCCCACCATACTTGTTATCCAATATCCATAAAACCTAGGTTTCAAGCCCACGCTCTACAAATTTCATTGTATAAGGCCATTTGGGCCTACATCCTACACGCGGTTGGGTTTAGGTGCAAATCGTGTTCTTACAAATAATAATAATAATAATAATAATAATAATAATAATAATAATAATAATAATAATAATAATAGGTGAAGCTGAGAGAAACTCAAATTAAAATTTCAAATTAGAGTTCCAATTTTGCGCCACATGTCCTAAATTATTTATTCTTAAAGAGGTTTATTTCTTAACTTTAGAATAAAATGTAGGATCACATCATAAATATTCATCTAAGTAAATTATTAAGTACAAAAAATAAAAAGTCTAGAATAAATGAATCGTTACAAAAAAAAAAAGTGTTTCACAATAATTAAAAAAAATGGACAATTTACATTTTATACCTAATAATATCCTTACAACATTTTTTAAAGAGTTAACAAAATATAAAAATGACTATCAATAATATTTAAATTATATATATAAGAATTATATTATGCATCTTATTGTATATTTTTAAGTGTATCAATGTATATGCATGTGGTTACAAGCTAGTTTATATATAAAATAATAGGTAAAGTTGAGAAAAAATCCAATTAAGTTTTAAATTGGATTCCAATTATTGTCTAATTTTGCGCCACGTGCCCTATTAAATTTTTTAAAAATTTTTTCTAGGTGAGTTAATGAGGTGCAAAAGACGAAGGGTCTAAAATAAATAAATCATTAAAAACTCATTAAACAAAAAAAAAACTTGTGGGGGGTAAAAATGCTAAAATGCACATTTGGGCATTGGGCCTGGTTTGTTGGTATAGGTTTGTTCAATCAGAGTCTTCGAGGCTCACAGGCCAGTTCGCGCTACAAGGGGCAGAGGAATTGTCCGAGGAGGAGTATCTCCTCGGACGGGCCTAGTAAAGGCCATTGGACGTGCTAAAGGATTTAGAGACAGAATTCTGAAAGATCTGTTGAGTAAATGTGTGATCCAAGCACTCGTTAGAAGGAGGAACGTGTGAGAAATAGGAACGTGAGAAATATCTGAGAAAAAAAGCTGCTATCACCGCATTAAAGGCCCTGCATCTACCTCCCTGGCCGCATTAATGGAGAAATGACCTCTGAACAGTAATATTCAACCTTCCAGCTATTATTTGAAGACTTCAAGAAGGTGGTGGATGAGACAAGTATCTAGGAGGAAAATCTGTGCTACACGTGGGAGAGAAAGAAGGGAAGAAGAGGGATATAAGAGGACGAGAGAGGTATGAAGAGGAGGGCAGAGGAAAAAACTTGAAGACCAATTGTAATCTTTTGCTTAGAGAAAGAAATGCAATACAAGTGGTCCTCGGCTTACGTCCGAGGAGAGTTTTTTTTGTCATATTCATCTATTATTTGCATAGATTGCGGCATTCTAGCTTGTTTATCAACTCTCCAATATCCCTAACCTAGATTTCAAACCTATACTCTACAAATTTCATTGTATAAGACTCTTTAGACCTGGGTCCATCTAGTGATTGGACCGGGTACAAATTGTGCCTGTACAAAACTCATTTGTATATCTAAAAGAAATCAAAATAAAAAAAATAAAAGAGAGAGAGAGAGAGAGAGAGAGAGAGAGAGAGAGAGAGAGAGAATAATTTGAATCCATATATGTATGTAATTGTAATTTTTTTTAATTGTACTATGCATATGCACAGATTATACACTAGAATATAGTAATAGCCAAAACTAAGAGAAAATCTAATTAAATTCTAAATTGGAGTCTAATTTTGTGCCACATGTCTCATTTAATTTTATAATTTTTTTGTCAAGTGAATTATTAGGTGCAAAAATCAAAGCGTCTAAATTCAATTAGATTCTACATTGAATTTTAATTGGAGTTCAATTTTGCTGAATCATATATATATGCAATTGTGATTATTTTTAAATGTACATGTGCATATGCACAGGGTTACACACTAATATATATTAATAGCCAAAACTCAGAGAAAATTCAACTAGATTTTAATTGGATTCTTAATTTTGCGCCATGTGTTCTATTTAATTTTTAATTTTGTGTCAAGTGAATTATTGAGTGTAAAAATTGAAGAGTACAAATCCAATTAAATTGTAAATTGGATTTCAATTGAAGTCTAATTTTCCACCATGTGTCCATCTAGTTTTTTAATTTTTGTAGCTATTGAATTATTGGGCACAAAAACCGAAGAGTCTAAATCTAATTAAATTCTCTCTCTCTCTCTCTCTCTCTCTCTCTCTCTCTCTCTCTCTCTCTCTCTCTCTCTCTATATATATATATATAATAAGAAATCATTAAATATATTAAAAATGTATGATTTAAAGAAAGTGTAAACTAATACTATGTATAATCTGAACATTTTTATAAAAAAAAAAAATTTATAATATGAACCATATAATTGTGATTGTTTTTAAAATCTTTACATATGCATGGGCATACACACTAGTTTTTTTGTTTTTTTGTTTTTTTTTGTTTTTTTTAAGTCTATTGCAATATACCTAATGTGCCCTTATGTTTGAAAGTTATTTGATAAAATAGTCATTTTAGTATCTCGTTTGTTGCAGAGTCGAGTTCAAGCATTACACTCATCACTCCAAGAGACAAGTTCTATCTTTCTTTCATTCACTTTTTTTTTTTTTTTTCCTTTTCTATAGCTAGTTTTGTTATATTCACTTAGCATTGTTAGTTAAGCCTAATGTCTAAGTAGAAATTTTATTTTGAAAAGATGAGTTCTATGTTCTCAAAGGCTAGTTTCCCAAATAACTTTCAAACATTGTTATTTTGACAATTTTTTTTAAGGGTTCAATTTAATATTGTTTGGTTATCGTTATCATCCATAGCTCTGTGGCGTTACTAGCCATCCATAGTGCCACTATCTATGCACTGTCCAATCGAACTCAATCTACAAAGTACAAACAAGATCCTCACTTTAAATTCATTATGTCCATCATTCATCTTTTTTCTTTGCTGGTAACCATACAGCTCAAACTTTCTTTCTTTTAAACCTCTAAATACTTTATATATGGAAAGATGTCAATTCAATGCTCTTGACAAGGGAACTAATTCAAATTGATTGTGCATGCCTGTTATAATAAATATTTTTGTACACATGTTAACCTTAAGTTTTGAAAGGAAAAAAAAGAAGGTAATTTTTTTTTTTTTTAGAATACTAGGTAAAAGTTGATATAGCATTAAGCAAAACTTAATTTATGCACACTCTCATTAACAAAATCCTTAAAAAACGATAAAACTGATGCTGCACTGTCTAATTTGTCGGCTAGCATTTTTTTGTTAAGACTTTAAGATTTAAAAAAAGAATAAGGCACGTCATTCTTCAGAATCAGAAAAGAAAAAGAAAGGAAAGCTGAAAAAGAGCAGTGCAATTTTCTACAAAAGATAAAAGAAATTGTGTACCTTTATTTTTATCAACAAACAAAAGTATGCAGCACCAGAAAAAAAGTAGCATCATAGAGTTATGTTTATCAGTTGAGAGTTGAGACTGTTTAGAGTAGGTTTTTTATTTGTGTTTTGAATCAGTTGAGATTTTAGAGTTGCTGGACAACATCACAACACTGCTCCTTGCACCAAGCCACCCACTTAATCCTCTCTCTCTCTCGCAGTTCTAGCCATGAAATGAAAGTGAGAAAATAAAAGAAGAGAAAGGAGTTATAGAAATAGTAGGCTATTTAACCTAAAAATTAACCCTTCATGAATACCTTTAGACAAAGTAAGAAATACAATTTAATCTCTTTTGTGGCTGGCAAGTCAGACCCTTTATCGTGCAACACAATCAAAGAATTAAAAGGAGCAGCAAATTAAGATGATCCAGATATGCTCTCCCTCTCTCTCTCTCTCTCTCTCTCTCTCAGAGACCTTTGGTTTCTTTAAGATTTGGACTGCATGAATATTAAAGACATTGGAAATGACGGAAAGTGTATTACTGTATCTACTCAGGCCTTAAAATAAATAAATTCTAGCTATTCACTGCATTTTTCTGAAAAAGATACGATTGTATAACAAACACTATTTACAAGGACTATTTATACCTCTCCTAGTGCCCTTTAAGCTTTAACTGGAAAAGAAAGATAAGTTTATAGCTCTGCTACTCTGCTTTCCAAATATATCACAAACCAATTGATACCAACAGGTTTCTGGATCCTAACTGAAAATTTAAAAATATGCATGAGCCCTCTTACAACATGTGAGCCTCACACATTGGTGAGGTCATCATGTTGTAAGAGCCGTTGCATATATAGAGTGGGAACAAAAGATCTCCTTTTGGTTACTTTGTATTTCTCTTCCTTCGATCTTGTTGGAGTAGCAATGAGTAGAACAATGTGAAAAACTGAGACCAAGCTGTAAATAAAAAAGAAGTCCAAGCCCACGGTGCGAAGTGAGTTAAAAAAGGGGATTTTTTTTTTCTTTGTTCAAGACACATAAAAAGTAGATAAATTAGGTATTTTCTGTACGAGAAGGTTTTTAGTAATACATCCTCAGGCAGTTGAGGTATTCCAAATGGATATCTTGCTGCGTTATTGCTTTTATTGGGTTCCAATTTTTTGCGGCGAGGTTATATTTATTCTTATTGATTTATATTGATATCTTTCTAATTTATTGTGAAATCAAGTAATTGACATAAACTTCAGCATATAATATTTATTTTATTATAATGGATTAGCTGGATTTCCCCATGGGCATATCTATTATCTAAAACCCTAGGAAAAAGTCAAAAAACAATCAAGTTTATTCATGCATTAGATCATACCTAAACCTTAAGGGCCTTGGACCTAAAAGAGAATGTGTGCATGTGAATAGTTGTGGTTGTGAATTCTCCTAAAAATTGATACCAAGAGAGATAGTATAGTCGTGAATTCTCTTTAATGGTGCCAACAACTCTTCTCTTTGGTTTTGCAATCACATTAGATGTGTTATTCTTAGTTGCTTGCTCGCAATTCTCTTTCTCCATTTTTCTCTTCTCTATCATCATTTTGGACTCTCTCTTACTTTATTATTCTCATCTTAGTATTCTCAATCCTCATTTTATTTTTAAACAGTCTTTTTTTGCCTTTTCATTTTTTTAGTAGAAGGAAATTGTAAAATTTCATGTATTTTGGTGTGTGTGTGTGTTTTTTATTTTTTTTATAATTTTTTTATCTTCAATGATGTCAATATATTCAAGTGTTTTTTTATTTAAAAAATAGATTTTATATAGTTTAAATTTTATAATGAATAGTCTAGAAAAAAACTCACTAACTAGAACGTTAAGTCATCAAGTGAGCAGTCGTAAAGAACATCAACGAATTGATATTCAAGCCCTCAAACCAACCTCCTTATCTGCTTCAATGGACTTAGCTCGCCTCCAAGTCCCAATTCAACATAGACTTCCTCCACCTGTAGAGAATGAGGAGTCTTTGCCTCAATTTCTTAGTAACGTGCGACCTACCATTAAGACTATCAAGAAAGTTACGCTTAGTCGTTAAATTTTACTTAATAGTTTTGAATAATGGTACTCTGTTTTGGTGACTATTAAACAAAACATCAGTAGGATAGGAGTTATCTCCTTATCATTTGTTTATTTAGCTCAGCATTTATCTCTTATTTGAGATACGTTTCAGGCTTTGTATGGCAGATATATAAAGCCTACGATCAATAAGAAGAATCTATGAGAATATTTATGAGAAAATTTTAAGTTTTTTGCTTGTTAGGAGGTCCCAATTATGAATTATCCCTCGAAGCATAACCATAATATTTCTTTGGCGATTACTTGCTTTTTTCATATTTCTCTCTTTTGACATCATGGCCTCACGTGAGAGAAGAGGTATAGCTTTCGGCCAAGGGGGTCATACTCGTATCACAAACGCACATGATTTGATATAATTCGTAGAATTTAAAGCACGCTATTATGGCAGTGTCTCCCAGCAAAACAAACCCATCGTTACGTAAGTTAAAATTAATGAGAAGTCACGAAGAGAGAAAATGACAATGACAATGATTCACCTTCCACCCACAATCTTATCATCACTTTCGCTAATTCTAGCGCCGACGTTGAGATATCAAAGAACATAAGCACCCATGAAGTATACTTTGCCATCCACTTGAGAAACAGCATTAATTTTAGTCATTGAACCTTATCAATCATGGCATCCATGACTTTGACTAGGTTGCAAAAGTTAATTGCTCAATTTCCCTATTTGACTAAGTGTTCAGTTTGACCAATCCACCCCAAAGCTTCAGCCATGTTAACATTCTATAAGATTGGAAGTGGGGCATCCACTCCAATTTTTCAACCTCACGGCTGCTATATCCAGCAATATCATCAAGCAGACCTGTTGATTTATTGTAAATGACAAAATAAATGGCAGATCCAACACCTTCTTCATTTAAATGTCAAAAGAAAATATAATGCTTATGTATATTTGGTAATGAGATATTTATAAATCACCAATCATTCTAGTGGGTCAAACTTGACTGTGTAATTTGATCGCATATACATCACATTAGATCATCATTAATGTGGCAATCTGAAGAGGAAATGTTTTGGTCATTTGATCATAGAGTGTGCATTCAATCCATCAACTCAACAAACCTAATCTAATCTAATTCGACACTCTTGATTGGTTTTTCTTGAGTCAGTGGGTTAGGTTGTAAATGTTTTCCAAGTTCGGGTTGGATTGGAAATGAGTTGGCAAAATCTTCAACCCAGGAAACCCAACCTAACCTATGTTATTAAATTTTAAATATATATATTTATTTAAAATTTTTAGTTTAATTTATTTTAGTTATTGAGATTTAGTTTATCATTGTAAATTTGATTTGTTTTAGTATCTTTTTTTTTTTTAGAAGGATTTGTTTTAGTATATTGAGAGTTAGTTTTGATAAACTTGGAATATTATGCATAATTATGTAAATTGTAGTCATTTATTGAATAATAACTTTAAATAATTATTAGAAGCTAATTTCTTATTAGGCCTAATAAAATGATTCCACCCGATAACCCAACTCCACCCAATTCGATTCTTGTGGGTTGGTTTTATTGGTTCTTAAAGTTATCTTGGGCTGGGGTTGGGAATTTTTAAACGTAACGAGGTCAGGTTGAGTTAGAAAATATCTTAAACCCAAACCCAATCATGCACACCCTTGATAGTGTTTTTTTTAATATGATTTTTTTTTTGAGAAAAACTTAATGGTAAGTTATTTCACTATTTAGTTGATTAAAAAAATATTTTATACATAATGAATGATAAATTATTCCATAAAAAATAAAAGAAGAATGCTAAATACAATTTCATTCTTCAACTTTCATGATTATGGTCTATTAACTATTTATTGTCTCAATTCCATCTCTTAACCTCTAAAATTAAGTCCGTTATATTATGCTTGTCATAGCCTTTTTTTCCCCTAGTTTATTTAGCTTATTTGGTTTATATACAAATTTTATGTCTATGATATTTTAAGTACATATGTACTTTTACCACCAAAAAAAAGTACATATGTACTCTATCTAGCTTATTTTTACCACCAAATAAAACCAAAAAAATAGGATCTCTTAAATAAATGAATGAATCGTAAATAAAATTGTTTGGTAGTACTATTATTGTGGGAATGAATTAAAAGACAAATCATTTTATAATAACGTAATTATTATACGTCTTGTTATTATTATTAGAATAAGTAAAAAGATAAAAAGCACTAAAAGAAAACCGATTAGGGATGGAACCAAGATTCAAATTGGGGGACCAAAGTATAACCAAAGTTAGATTAAGACTTGATGCTGTGGTGATTTTTCAATTTTCTTTGAAAAATTTTCAAAAATTGGTACATTAATAATAGAGTTTAGCAATGTTTGAACATCAACATCGGTGAAGAAAAAAAAATCAAACGTTGCAATTAATTTTTCATAATCTACAAATAAAAATCAAATAAATATTGATTATTCTATATTAAATTGTTCTATTGTGTCATAAATTCGTATAAAAAAAAGCCAAACAAATCACACAAGTCACAATAAAATTACTGATGATAATTTATTGGATTAATCAAACAAACATTAAAGAAAAAAAAATACATTATCAATTATTAAATTTTATTAGGTACTGTCCTTATGATGCCAAGGCCAAACTTAAATATTTTTCACATAAATTAGATCGTTCAACAAGCATTGAAATGTCCAATTTTTATTCTTTTATTAGAAGAAGTGTGGGTGTGACTTAAGCTGAAGTAGAAAAAAACTTAAAAAAAGGATAAAGAAAAAACAAAGAGACACGCCAGTTCCATAAAAAAGAAAAAGAAAAAAAAGAGGCACACAGCAGTGAGAGAGGCCAGACATCACATATTAAGAAATAAACTCAGATCAGTGAATATAAATCAACTGATCGAGAAGAGCAGACCATACGTTAGCCAACTCAACTCATATCTGAGTGTGAAAAGTAGACCAAGTTGAGAACTTGCGACAATGACTTTGGTGACTGGTGACTAGTTTGTGGATCTATTATCAAAGGCAGTGAGAAATGGAGGAAGTTTGAGAGAAGCGAGACTAAGAGTCCGTTTGGATAGAACTTATTGCTGAAAACTGAAAACTGAAAACTGAAAATACTGTACAAAAATAATTTTTTAATGTGTAAAAATTACTGTTCATCCCAAAAAGTACTGTTTATTGGCCTAAAATCACTGTTCATGGCCAATGAACAGTGACACATGCGCGTGGAAAAAAAAAAAAAAAAAAAAAAAACTGCCCAGACGTGGACGCAGCCTCCTATCCAAACGCATTCTAAGAGAGAGAAATTAAAAGGGTAAAGTTGGGAATTTTTGATAGTTTTGTTTTTGTTTGGTCTGGATTTCTAATTTATTTTATGGTTAATTTTGGTTTGTCTAAAGGTTATTAATGTTGTTCTTGGGGGCAATTTCTTTTGTTTAAACTAGAGGATTTTTTTGGTTATTCTTGGATCAATATCCAACGGGCAAAAGGTTGGAGCAGATTTATTTTTTGGTTTTTATGGGTTAATATGTAAATATTTTGGAGGAGAGGGGCCAAAATATATATTTTGGGATAAATTTTTATTTTTCTAGTTAGATATATTTTCAAAATTTGAGGGGGGGGGGGGGGGGGATGGCCCCCCTTAGCCCCAATGTAGGTCAGTCTCTGAAACCGATCATAATAATAGTTAAATAGCATAACTTATTTGGTGCAACTGTGCAAGACAATAATTTAGCTACAAAAATAAAATAGGAAAATAATGAGATGTCACCAAGTAAAGTGAGAAAATAATAAGAGAGAGATATTACAAAAACTTTGTAAGTTATAACGTGGTGTAACGGGTATTTAAGTCAAAATTTCATTTAACTCTATTCTTTATCCTATAATTCTCTTAATATTCAGGAAAATTATAAAATACTCGGAGGGTACAATAAATTAATACATATTTTCTCTTCTTACATGAAAATTGGGTCAGATTATAAATTTAATTAGTGTGCCCTACTATTATTTGAGAGGAGAAAATATACATTTATTGTATTCTTAAAGTATGATATAATTATCCCCATTTGGGAGAAAATGAAAAATTGAATTTTTGAGAAAAGGTTGAGGAATGAGTGAAACCACTCTTTTCCATTCCATTCTCTTGTGATGAGACTCTCAAACATGAAAATGGAAGAAAAATTCTTTAAAAATATTTCAATTTTATTCATTTTCACTCCTCTCCCTTTTCCCAATGAAATGGGCCATATAAGGCAACATTATCATAGTTTGATGGATAGAATTAACACACTAAAATCTATAGAAACTAAATTGAAATTAATTCAATTTATTATAGAAAAATAAGTACTTATTACTGGACCAAAATTATAATTTAGCATGAAAGAGAAGATTTTCCACAACATTGTATAAATAGAGGGATAAACATTGGTTCAAAATATGAAATTGCCCATAAGAATAAGGGTGACAATATTTGACACATTAATAAACACAATAGGAAAATGATATGGTATTTCACATGTTAGTTTTTAGTATAATCATATTTGTGTAGCTGACTCACTTTAACACGATTAATATATTTGCCAATTTTATGTTGACTTGCTTGACTAGTAATTATCCCTAAATGATCCAGTTTATTATTTGTGTCAAGGCGGGTTGACTTATTTTGACACAAACATGTTTACCTCATATAAATAGATATCATTTTATTCAATATAAATTTGAATTTTAAATATGTAGTTGAGCAATTAAAATAATTTTAATAATTATATTGATAAATCTTTCATTAAAACTTTTAAGCCTCCAACCCTTTTACCTGAATCCAATAAAAACCTCTTGTTCCATTTATCTTTTCTTAGATTCTATATTTATAAATTTGGATGGAAAAATAAGAACTTTTAATTTGTATGCTATTAATATTTTAATTGATGTTATTTTAAAATAGAATTTTGGTAATTTTTTTGATATGATGTAGAATTTAATTGTTTATAATTATTATCATTAACATTCTTACAAAATATAAAAAAACATGTTAATATTGTGGGAAATATTATTTAAATTGATTGAAATGGGTTGTATTTTTGTTAATTAAATACAACATTATTATTATAAAATGGGTTTAAATGAGTTGTCTATGTTAAATTAATGCAAATATTCTCAAATAAACACAGTTATTTATTAAGCATGTTATGTAAGTCATGTCATTTCAACCCATTTAATAAATAAATTGTATTATATACTTTGACAAATTCTTAAATAGGTTTGGTTAGGGTTGATTCACGTAATAATATCCCAACTTCAAGCAAGTGGCAACACAAATGTCCAACCCTTAAGAATGATTGCCTGAGGACAACGCAAGGGCAAATGGCATCTTCCATGCGGCAAGGGAAACCAGGAAATTATTTTAAGAACCAATGATTTGACAATCGATTTGCCCTAAACAGTAAACATGCTGTCTTAAATTAATACTAATACAGACCACAATGATAGGGTTAGATAAATACAATTTAAATATTTTTTTTTTACAAAATTAAATAATTGTCATTCTTAAAAATTAAATACATACTTTACAATTGTGGTATGGCAGTATGACTTCTATTAACTACGGACTAATTGAGACATAGAATTAACTTTCCTTTTAAAAATAAAAAACCAGATCACACCAATAATCTGAGTGCTACTAGTAGGTTTGTCATGCACTGTTGGTCTCCAGGACGGCAAGCCCTTCTGGGCTAATATCAGCCTTCCCCGAAACCAAACATAATTAGCTAAGTTGGAACCATTTCCAAGTTTAAAGCCCAACCAAATACATCACTGGATTTGCTCATAAATCATAAGCAAAGCCAGGGTATGGGGATTTTTTCTTTAATAAAAAAAAAAACCTTACCTAATTAAAATGGATTTCATTTTAATCATTTGTCATTGGTTTAGCCTTAAAAGAAAATAATAGGAGAGTAATCATTTTCACGGAGGAAACTTTATGAACGCAACAAGTTAGAGTTGTGTATGGATTAGGTTGAAAGGCCTTCCCAACCTAAACTCGAGCTTGTCATGTTAAGAAATTATCAACCCAACTCAACCTACATAGATTTGGTTGTGCATGTGCTGGGTCGAAAAGACTTTTAAACCCAACTCTAGTTTGTCGAGTTAATAAATTATCAACCCAACCAAACCACAGGGATCATGTAGGGTTGGGTTGGGTTGGTAGGTTGTGCTTATACGTTTCATGTCTTGTAAAAAAATGACTTCTATTAATTATTTAATTACATTTTTAACAAATTATTATAATTCAAATAATATGTCTAAATTATATTGGAAATTTACAAATTCATCAAAGCTAATTCTTAAAGGGTTGTGTTAACGGGCACCGCAAAGTGCCTGTTAACCATAATTTTTTTTAACTTCTTTTTTGACAAAATTTTTGTCTTTTTTTGCAGTTTATCATTTTTTTTTGTAGGTACTATTTAGTCTTTTTTGACAATTTTTTTTGTCTTTTTTGCCCTTAACAAGCACTGCTTGGTGCTTGTTAACATTTTCCATTCTTAAAATTGTTAGTATACAATTGTGATGGGTGATTACACCATAACATGGTACACTCTCACATGTACAATAACTTCCCATTTGGTAGATGGTGTTGCTAGTTCACAAAACGTGAGTGTGACTCTCAAAATTGATATATTTGTTCACAATAAATATGTTTATTCCCAAGAGGTATATGTTTGCGTATAAATCATTTGGATAGGTTACACAATTTCTATAATTTCTCTCTACAGACTCAAGTTCCTATGTTTGTGATTCTCAATCTAACAATATTGCCGACCAACAAAAATACCAAAATAAAATAAACTCAAAAACTAAAATAGGAGTAGTAAAATAAACTTGTATATACGGTGGGTCAAGTTGGTTCAAATAGATAGAAAAACTATCAACCCAACTCGAAACTCAAAAACTAAAATAGGAGTAGTAAAATAAACTTGTATATACGGTGGGTCAAGTTGGTTCAAATAGATAGAAAAACTATCAACCCAACTCGAGACTCAAAAATAAAATTTCAACCCAACCCAACCCACAAAAACAAACCTGATGCATCAAGTTGGGTTGGATTGGGTTAGTGGATTGGCGTGCAGCGTTTGGCAAGAAATTATCTTGTATATTTAATATGCTACATCTCTTTTACATAAATGTGAATCTTATGTAGGAGGCTCATATATTGAACTCACAACCTTTATGTAAAATGAAGGTGTAATACACCGAATAATTTTGTGCTTAGCAATGAAATAAAAAAAGAGAAGCCAGTTGATCTAGTCTTTGTGTTTATGTGTGTTTTCTGTATTCATGACTGTTTCTGGGTTTGAAAGGGTTGAATTTCCCAAATGAACATGGGCTGAAGCTACCAAATGAACTTAGCAACTTTAATATCTTCATATCTCGTCTTGGACAAGCCCAACCCAATTAAGAGTTTTGAATTAGAGTATTGGACTACTGGGTTGTACTTTGTAGATCCACATTAATTTCATGTAGATCCAGTGGATTAGTCCTCGTTTGGTGTTGGTTGGTTGGTTGGTTAGATTTTAAGCTGGAAAATCTCTTTCTTTCTTTCTTTTTTTTTCTTCAGTCCCTGGTGGAAAAATCGAGATTGAAAAGTAGTAAATTCGATATTTCAACACCAGAAAAGTAAAAAGACCATTATTTTACTTTTTAATTTCTTGGTAATAGTTAATTTTGAAGATTCTGAAAGCCCCCACTGTTGAAGCCTTGAAGGTTGGAGTTGACGGCTTGATCCTTCAGTCTGAAAGTTTCAACTTTCGACTTTCTAAATTGGAAAATTTTTATTCCATAAATAAATAAATAAATATTGTGGGAACCTAAAAGGAACCCACATCGCTCCTCAGGAAATATACGAGTAGAAACCATTGCAATTTCACCAGTTCAGATTATCAATCACGGGTGGTTTTAACGTATTTGACCAAAAACATTTGACCGTTGATTATCTTCTTTGGTCATAGGTTTTTTGTAGGTCACGATTTTAGTTTGTTAAAGGGGAACTGCTACCTTCTGCTTCAAGTTCAAACTACAGTTTGTTCATCCCCTGAAAAAGTTACTCATTAAAAAATAAAATAAAATAAAAAAACTTCGTTTTGGTAAGTATGAGTATTCATGCTGAAGCGATAATGGCAGGAACTCAATCGTACCATGTTCCTTAAGAATTTTATTAGAGATGACCTATTTTAAAATGTGTACTTAAATTTTAATTTTGAATTATGAAAACTTGTTAGTATATGTTTAATAAATGTACATATTTTTATAGAGAGTTTTAACTTATGATGTTCGCTTCTGATTATAATTCTTAATCATTTCAAGACATGAATTAATTTTTAGTGTAAATGATAATTAAATTCAAATCTCTTATCTAAGCTAACTAGAACTCACATAAATGTACATATAAATATCTATACATGTGTCAAATGATAATTTGCACCGTGTTTTTTTTTTTTTTTTTGAGAGGCATTGGCACCGTGTTGTGCATACAAATATAAGCTCAAAATTATTTTTGAATTTAAGACATCTGTTATTTCTTTTTTTGGATGAATGACATCTGTTAATACTTTAATAGGCTTTCCGAATAAATTATTTTTCTTATTTGAATTTTGAGATTTCTTGTAATGGGTCCACTTTATATGCTACTGTCTTACTCTAAATCAAGGCTAAAGCCAATGAATTTTATTTTCCCATCTATCAAGGGCGGAAAATCTAGATAGTAATTTTATTCCAGTGGAAATATTTCTCCGAAAAAAGCAAAACGGTTGAAAAATTGGGATAAGGACAGGTCAAAGAAAAGGAGAGCTTGTCCCGTTCGTTTCTGATCAGTCATAAACACCGAAATAAACTAGAGATATTTCAAACACGAGGTACTTGAACATTGAAGAGTAACCAAAAAAAATCTTACAACGAATTACAATCAGACCAATGCAAGACATCTATCAACATGATAAATAGTGACTTTTGTTAACAGGCGCCCTTGTGCTGTTATGCACGCGTTAAGAAGCTTCAACTGAATTCGATCAACATTTAAATATAGTAAAAACTAATAAATAAATATCTTCAAATTGAAAGTGTCTCAATTCTATTTATAAAAAAAAAAAAAAAAAAAAACCAATCAATTCAACTTTTACGAATATCCTAAGATGCTCGATAACTAAACCGACAAATACCATTTATCAACATAATAAATATTTTTTTTATTATTATGGATTTTAAAAATAGACAATTTAATTTATATTTTTATAGTAACTTTTGTAATATACCAAAAAATAAGATTTATTTGAATTTTAGAATATCAACTAGGCCAAAATTCTTGTAGTTTAGTGATATATTATAGCCTGCTTTTCTTGATTAGAATAATTAGGTTCAAATCCATCATCTCATTCTTTTAAATGATCGAATTATCATAAAAAGAGACCCATATTAAAAGTTTATATACATAAAAAAGAAAGAAAAAGAAGGGCCCTTATTAAAAGTCTATTTGGCAAAAACTTCTAGTTTTTTGTCTTAGGTTTTTTTGAAATTTAAGAAAATTATGATTATTTTTTGAAAATAAGTTAAGTTACTGTATAACTTTTGTTACACATTTAATTTAAAAATTACGTAAAATTATTATTCTTGGTATTAAATTAAACTATGCAATTAATGCAAATAAGTGTTCGGAGACTACAGCATAGCCGAACGAATGTTAAGTTCAATTAATCATGATAATCCTAATTAGAAGACAAAAGAAGTTAGTGATAGATTAGGGGAGAGAAAACATAATTAAAAATGGTAAATGTTGGGGGGGTCCCCCCCATTCTCGACTCCTGAATTTATCACTCGACGGCCTTGATGAAGCAAGTTGCAAAAGCACACGCAAGCCATTAACTCATAGCATAATGAGGAAATGTTAAAGGGGTCCCAATTCTCAGCACCGGAAAAACATTAATCATTTTCATTTGACGGCCCAGATTAATAGCATTTTCAAAACCACACGCAAAAACATGAAAACGCAATACCATACATAATAACGCATAAAAAAGCGCGTAAGTGCAACATGATTCACGACACGGGTTTAGTCGGCAGTGGCGATTGCGACGAGGTCACGACTCACGCACGCATCCCAAACACAACCTCAAACTCAAAACTCAAACCCACACACCCCCATTTGACGGGGCAATTAGCATAGTAAAAGTTCAATGTTCTCAAACTCAAAACTCAACCCCACGCCACACCTCTCTACCTATTCATATTCAATTCACCTTCACTGCCTCTCATATTATATTTAACCCTGTTTCTCAAATGCTCTCACAATCTCAATCCATCTCACCCTTTCAATCTCTGTTACTCTCTTTCACACATCACCACAACCACCACCAACTACTTTATATTAATGGGCCAGTCCACTTCCAGCTTGGGTTCTCCGTCGGAGTTTAGCCAGTTTTACCCGAGTTATCGGTTCAAACTCAACTCATCGGCGGTTATCGCGCCGTTTGAGTTAATGGAAGAGCCGGAGTCTTCCGAAAACGTCGTCGTCGGTCGTGACTACACAGCCGATCTTCCTGACGAGTGCTTAGCAAGCATTTTCCATTTCCTCGGCACCGGTGACAGGAAACGGTGCTCGCTCGTTTGCCGTAGGTGGCTCAGCGTTGACGGTCAAAGCCGTCACCGTCTCTCTCTCAACGCTCGAGCTGATTTGCTCTCTTCGATTCCTCCTCTCTTCGCTCGCTTCGACTCGGTCACCAAACTCGCTCTCCGATGTGACCGGAAATCGGATAGCATAGACGACGACGCTTTGGTACTGATCTCGATCCGGTGCCGGAGCCTCACCAGCGTGAAGCTCCGTGGTTGCCGCGAGCTCACTGACCTAGGAATGGCCGCTTTTGCTCAGAACTGCAAGGGTTTGAAGAAACTCTCTTGTGGCTCGTGTATGTTCGGCGCTGAAGCCATGAACGCAGTCCTCGATCACTGCACAGCTCTCGAGGAGCTCTCCGTGAAGCGCCTCCGAGGCCTACATGACTCGGCGGAGCTGATCGGTCCTGGCGCTGCGGCGTCGTCTTTGAAATCAATCTGCTTGAAGGAGCTCGTTCATGGTCAAAACTTTGGACCGCTTATAGTCGGTTCGAAAAAGCTCAAAACTTTGAAACTCATTCGGTGTTTGGGTGAGTGGGACAAGGTTTTAGATATGTTAGGAAAATTCAACCCTGGTTTGACCGAAATTCACCTCGAGAGGGTTCAAGTTAGCGATGTTGGCCTTTGTGCCATTTCGAATTGCTCCAATTTGGAGATCTTGCATATTGTTAAGACTCCAGAATGTTCGAACTCGGGCCTTGTTTGTGTTGCTGAACACTGCAGGCTATTGAGGAAGCTTCACATTGATGCTTGGAGGACAAATAGGATTGGCGATGAGGGTTTAATTGTTGTGGCCAAACAATGCCCCAATTTACAAGAACTTGTTTTGATTGGAATGAATCCTACTTCTACGAGTTTAGCACCGATAGCTTCTAATTGCCAGAAGCTTGAACGATTGGCACTCTGCGGGAGTGGCACCATTGGTGATGCTGAGATTGCCTGCATTGCTGCGAAATGCTCGGCTTTGAAGAAGCTTTGTATTAAGGGTTGTCCCATTTCGGATGTTGGGATTGAAGCGCTTGGTTTTGGTTGTCCCAATTTGGTGAAGGTTAAGGTGAAGAAGTGTAAGGGAGTGAGTACTGAAGTCGCGGATTGGTTGCGTGATCGAAAGGGGTCTTTGATTGTCATTCTGGATGCTTGTGAAATTGAACCATTGGATGGCAATGGTAGTGAGCCTGGAGTTCTAGAGAGTGGCATGGAGTTCCCACCAATTGTAAGCCAAGGAACTATGGTAGCTGATGTTGCATCAAGTAGTAATAGCCGGATGACAGTGTTTAGGACCAAATTTGGATTTTTCACTGGTAAGAATTTAGTGGCGTGCACTCTCAGGAGGTGGTCAAATGGTGAAGATGATAGTTCCAATTCCAACTTATGATGATCTTTGTAAGATTTGGAAATTTTGTTATTGCTCATTTATCATCCTAGTGTTTTCACTAGAATTCTTGTGTTTGTATTGCCTGTAACTGGTTTGTTTGATTTATTGTTTATTGTTGAACTGTATTAGCAAAATGAAAATTCCTGCAACAAAGTGTTGATTTGGAAAAAGATTTCTTCCTGTTCTTGGTTAACAATCTATTCCAAATTGCTTTATGGTTGCACTTTTGTTGAATTGCACGGACACTACATTTGGGGTGCCGTAACCATATTGTATCAGTTTTACACGTGTCGTAACAGTATCCTATTTGTTGTACTATGTCATAATTTTTCAAAAACTGCTTGTGTACGTGTATCGTACCGTGCCCATGCCGGTGTTTGTGTCTGTGCATCCTGCTAGCAAGATGCAAGACGGGGTCAACTAGAAGTGTATGGTTTTTGATTTCTGAATGGTTATATTATAGTCTTATGTAGCCCTTCTTTTACAAAAACCGAGCACAATCATGCAGTAATGTGAAGCTATCTTGTAAAATGAATACAATAACAAGTAATTCATTGGTCTTCATGTTAGTTTGGGGCCTTTGGCATTACATTAATTGTAAGTGCAGAAACTCGTCCTATCCGCCTTGGAGATTTTTTTTTTTTTTTTGACATATTGGGTTTAAGATGATAAATCTTTGAAACTGTTGACTTGGTCAGAAAGGTTCAGAACTTTTTTTTTGGAATGGTCCAACAGAGTTTTTGTACGCGTGGTTCCTTAATTTTGTGTTTGTTGAAAAAAAAAATCGTCTTCAGAATGGCAATATGTTAATGCTTTGTCAAGATTCGAGACGTTCTTATTCTTTATGATCCTTGTGGTTTGAAACCGTGTTAATGCCGGCAAATATTTTGAAAAGTTATGCTAAGAAGACTATTTTGTTAGGTGCCTTATCTATGGACCTTTGTAACTTCTATTGCTTTATGTGGTCTGAGAGGAGAGTATCTTGGCATTTTATGTGTTTTCGTGGACATATTCAGGTCAAACATAATAAAACAGTTGAAATTTCTGGTGACACAGCTAGTAAGCTCCTAATAGGAAGTTATTCTAATTTATCGGTGGAAAAAGTTTATCTCCAAATTTGTTAGGATAAATTTTCTTCCCAATTCAAAATTTTATCTCCAAATTTGTTAGGATCAATTTTCTTCCCAATCCATTATAGGATGATTAAAATAGCTATTTACATGTACTTTTAGTTATATAACTGTATTAATGAGTTATGTGATTTGTTTAAATAATACAAGTGGATTTTAGTTATATAACTGTATTAATGAGTTATGTGATTTGTTTAAATAATACAAGTGGATTATCTTATAAGTTGTTAGGTATTCAAACTGGTTCAAAGTAAAACTTTACGAAAAAGAGAAAAAATAAGATTTTATTTTTATTTTTATTGTTTATATGTGACCTCGTTCTTGCACTAACTTATTTGGTTTGGATGTGACCTTTTATTTATTGAAAGCAAAGTAATTGCATTTACATGTATGTTCAAATTGGTGGAGGTGGCAAAGCCTCCACTCCACTGTCTTAATTAGTTGATACAATTTGACTCATGTATTGGGTGCTCAAAATGGAATTTGGAAGTACAAAGAGAGTTTGGCAAATTATATACTCTGTAGTCGACACGTTTTAACCAAACATAAATCATGTGCGAGTGTCACAAATTATAATGGTGTGTTTCAAAATGTGCCAAACCTAGGGCAAGGGAAAATATTTTTGCTGGTGCTTAATCTCATCTGAAATTTGTGAGAGTGAGAGGATGAGATTCTTTGGTACTGGCCGGCCAAATAAAAGGTGATGGGTTTGTAAGCAAGGATTCAGTGAATCAATCATCTATCATTGAAAAATTAATCCTCCTATCAGCTTAAAAATTAAGGCATCTTACAATCCCATGAACCGTTCTTTGAATTGTTCCTAATTCCAAATAAGGAGAATCTTGATATCTAAATGTCCTTGTCTTAGTTATTCAGCAAAAAAAAAAAAAAAAAAAATCTATGAAGTTTGGTTTAACTTGCTAATTTGGTCTATGATTCGTTCAATTTAATTTATACTTTCATTTGTTCAATATAATTTATACCTTCATCTGTTCAGTTATACCACTTTGATGCTTAACATAATCTAGACTTTCATTTGTTAAATATAATTTATGCCTTCATTTGTTCAGTTATACCACTTTGAAGCGTTGCTTCAACTTTTGTTATGCACGCACAAAATCTATATGTCTCCTTACTAATCACTCCCTATCAAATTTATGCATCACAATATACATTACACGAATGGTGCCTACAACATTCATCATTCATGTAAAGTTTCCTTGGCTAGTTTAATGTTTCCGACCCTTAGAGCATTAGAACTCTCAAATTGCTATTCTACATTCCCAAAACATAAAATAGATATTTTAAATCCTCAAACTGCTATTGTTAAACAAGTTGGTAAAATAGATAAAATAGTGTTTTAGAGTGTAAAATAGGTATATTTTTACAAACCTGATGTGAATGCTCTTAAGCAAACATAAGAGAAGCAAATTGACCCCTTTACTAATAGCAGGGCTTTCTTCATAATTTAAAATTTTTTTTAAAAAAATTAGAGACCTACCGTAGGGCTTCTGCTTACGGTAATATTAATGTTGAAATGCTTAAAGCATTTTCAAAAAGATACTATTTTTGGGAAAACAATAATGTTATTTGTGGCTCTGCAAAACACACCTGACCAATCTGCGACAATGAGTGTTGATGAAGCAAAAGTTCGTCAGTCGTTATGAGTTTGTCCAGATATGGCCGGTCACACTCTGGCGTCGCGACGGAAGCGAGAGCTCACCCAAGTGGTCACCGGTGTGGTGTCTGCCACAACGCCTCCGATGCCAAAGTTAGTGTGGAAGAAGATAACAATCAAAATACCAAAAATAGCTCAGTATATCTTGTGAATCTGTATGTACCTTGCATTGGTGTTGTGAAGGCTTTATATATCCCTCTGGATTCTAGCCGTTGTGGTGTTAATGTCTTCCTTGATAACGTCTCCAACTGAGTAATGAGATTTAAAACGTTTCCAACGGTTCGTCCAGCTGGTCTTGTAACGGTCCGGGACATTATTGGCAGCATTGAATGGTCTTAACATTCTCGTCAGTGATGCGGATAATCGGTCAGGTTCGTCTGTGGAGGCGATATCGTCCGTGTTTTACTTCGTTAGTCCCATCAGCTGCCCCCCGGGTTCCATGGTCGTCAAGATGTGTCCTGATGACCGTGGAAGGTGAAAAGTTTTTTTTTTTGGGCGACCTTTGGGATTTCGCGCTACATTGAATACGTAGTGGCGGCGTTATGCTAGTCGTGGCCACGTGGCATGATATGGTTGGAGAGGGCTTATGTCCTCATTGTATGACCCTTGGGTTTCCCACCGATTTTCAGTTTTTCTTTTTTTTTTTTTGGATTTTCAAACTTCTCTTCTCCTACTTTACTTTTCATTTTCTCCAAGTCTTCAGTTTGTTTCTCTGAGCGTCTTTTTCCACGTAGTTCTTCTCTGTTACTTTCCTTTGAGCCGGTGCGTGCTTGGTGTTGGGCTTCTTGCTTTTCTTCTCTAAGGTATGTTTTTCTCCTTTTCCTTCTTCCTATTCTTTCCTTTTCTTTTTGCAAACATCTGATTTCTTTTCCTTTCCTTTTTGGCCTCTGTTTCTTGGTTTTTTGGGGAACTTTAGCACTTTCCTGTTTTTCTGTATTTTTCTTGGGTGTCCATGGTCAGTAATTTTGAGGTTAGAGTAGCTTTCCCTTCGATTTCCTTTCTTTTTGCTCACTTAGGGGGGTCCTTAGGTGTTTTTCCAAACTTGGAGAATTTCATTTTTGAGGGTAACAACTTAGGCGTTGTCTTGGGTGAATTGTTTCCGTTGCTTTGCCAATCAGTTGACTAGTTCGAGGGTTTGCTGAGAGAGCAAAGGTCAATGTCTGAGGTTAGGTCTAGTGATCTTGAGACTGGGTTGTCGTCTAGCGGCAACCCGATAGAGGGGGATACGGCCGCGTCGACCCTTAGAGAGGTTAGGGCTTTTCATGCCCTCGTGGAGGCATGTGGGTTGGACGCTGATGTCGTGGGTAGGTTTAGGGATAGGTTTCAATTTCCGGAACGGGTTTGTGTTCGTCAGCCCACTGACGAGGAGAGGGCTTGTCAGTTTTTTCCAGGTGAAGTGTGCTTCTATGAGGCCGCTTTCACTTATGGGCTTAGGCTTCCCATCCATCCGTTTGTGATGGAGCTTTTAGATTATCTGGGTATCGCTCCTGGGCAACTTATGCCCAATTCATGGAGAATAGTGGTCAATTGTATGGAAATATGGTTGGCCGCTAACGGGGAGATGATCAAGGTGAGTGAGCTTGTCTATATGTATCGTTTGAAAGAGTCCAAAGAGTATGGGTATTATGAGTTAGTACCTTGGGAGAGAAGAACCATGATCGTTAAGGGCTTACCTTCGTCCTTCAGGTACTAGAAGTCCAGATTTGTCTTTGTGTCCGGGGACAATTTTAAGACCCCCTCTAGCCAGGATTAGGGTGATATCCCCAGATTGCTTCGTCGGTGGGGAACCCCGACTTTAGGTGCGTCAGTATCCTTTCTTGTCTTTTTTACCTTTGTTAAATCTGCTGTTATCGTCATTAACCTCTTTGATTCCTGTGCAGTTAAAAGGAGGCCTAAGCTCAAAAGTAGGTATAAGGAACGTGTTGAGAAGGCCATTGAGTATTCCCAGACCATCGAAAACTGGGACGATTTAGTAGATTCGCAGACGCTTGCTTTTTACAACCTTGGCCCCGATCCATCCCCCTACGTCCTGCGGAGCCTCGACATTGAAGGAAAAAAGAGTAAGCATTGAGTTCGTCAGACTTGGTCCCCATATCTGTATTTGGTTCCTTTGTTCCTTTATAAGTGTTTCCTTCTTTGCAGAAATGACAACGAAATTTAACAAAGGCATGTATGAGAAGATGCAGTCTAAGAAGGACGAACCGCTGTCTAATATTGGGAAGAAGGTGGTCCGTGTCAAGGGAAGGTTTCCTCCGTCACCCCGACTGCTTCGGCCACTCCAGTGATTTCTGGCGCCGAGACGACGAGGACGGCTTCTCCTGCCACCTTGGTTGAAGAGATCCTGACCCCTGCTTCAAAAAGGCCTCGTACATCTGATAGGGGGAAGGAGGCTGCTTGTTCATCCACTATCTGGGATGACGAGAGGTTGGCGACGGACAGGGCTTATGGGGTCGTGACCACGGAGGACCTGAAGGTGTTCTTGGGTTTACCTCCAAATGAGTAGATGGGTCGTCATCTCCATAAGCTCGTCCAGGTAACCTACTCGTGCTAAGTTATTTTTTTTATTATATATAGGTGTACTAAGGTTAAATTCCTTCGCGTGTTTCCTTTTTTTTTTATATTTATTTATTTATTTTTAGGTGTTGGGGGAGACCATTGATCTTTCCTCGGAGTACCTTGCTCAGGGGGCTAAGGTTGAGTCTTCGCTCACTCGAATCAAGGTCTCAGAGATGGAGAACTCGAAGCTGAAGAAGGATTTGATAGCTTCGGTGGCGGATGTTCATCATGCCAGGGAGGAGGTCAAGAAATTGAGCAACAAGCTTAAGGTTGAGCAGCAGCTGGTTTTGGAAAAGGACGAGCAGCTTGCAGCCGCAAAGGAGAAAATCAAGGTTGTCGCCTCCAGGGCTAATTAGGGTTTCCAGTAGACTGAGGAGTACAACTCCGTGCTCTTCAGCTGGTATTTCAAAGGGTTCGAGCTTTTGAGGAGATACTGCATTAAGCACCCTTCTGGAATAGATTTGGAGACGCTGGACATGGAGGAAGTGGACAAGCAGATCTCTGCTGACGAGGCTGCTCAAGCAACGACTGCTGACGCTCCTGGAGACATTCCTGCCGTTGATGTCCCAGTCATCAAAGCTCCTGCCCTTGGTGCCCCAGCCGACGACGATGCCATCCCGGACGTTTGAACCTGTTACTTGTACAAAGTTTCCCCTTTTTTTTTTTAGATGCCTGACATGTTTTAGGCTCAAATTCCAGAACATTTTTAATTTGCTTTTTGATAAGAATATCTTTAGCCCAGTGTTTATGGGCTTTTAGATGTAAAAACAAAGGTAATTGCCCTTGGTTTTTGGGCTTTTATAATATCATATTTATTTACATATGTTGTACCTGTGTGTGCTTCAAGACCCGTCAACCTCTTTGACCCGTTAGCAACTTGTATCCGTCAGGGTTGGATCTTATCTTTTGGCTCAATCAGCAATGCACATTCGTCTAGGCGAAGTCTCATTACTTTAGTTATCTTTTCTTCTTTTTTTATTATTATTTATCTTTTCGCCTTCTTTAGTAACATACATCCGTCTAGGCGGAATCTTATTACTTAGGCTTTTTCTTTTCTTTTTCGCCTTCGTCAGTAATGTACATCCGTCTAGGTGGAATCTTATTACTTAGGTTTTTTTTCCCTTTTCGCCTTCGTCAGTAATGTACATCCGTCTAGGCAGAATCTTATTACTTAGGCTTTTTCTTTTCTTTCTTTTTCGCCTTCGTCAGTAATGTACATCCGTCTAGGCAGAATCTTATTACTTAGGTTTTTTCTTAAAGGTTTCCGAGACGATCTCTAAGCTTCTTGGGCAATGTACATCTGTCTAAGCGGAATCTTATTACTTTGCCATATTGGGTTTCCGGGATTTACTATTGACGAGACCTGTATGAAGACATTATTTGAATCTTTATTTCATTAATTTTCAAGAATGAGTACATTTCTGTGTTACATCTGTTGATGGTATTTCTTCAAGTTCTCAATGCTCCAAGGTCGTGGGAGCCTCTGCCCGTTTAGGGTTTCCAAATGATAGCTGCCTTGCCGGGAGTAGTGGACGACTCTGTTAGGTCCTTCCCATGTAGGACCAAGCTTTCCTTGGGCAAAATTTTTGGTTGCCGTGGTGACCTTGCGCAGGACGAGGTTGCCAATTTCAAGTCGTTTGAGCTTGAGCCTCTTGTTGTAGTACTCGGTCATCTTCCGTTGGTATTTCACCGACTTGCTGGAGGCATTGTCTCTTATTTCATCCAGGCAGTCCAGATTGATTCAAAGTTGGTTGTCGTTGTCTTTCTCGCGGAATACTTCTCGCCTGACGCTGGCCACTCCCACCTCGACTGGGATTACCACCTCAGTGCCATAAGTGAGCCGGAAAGGCGTCTCTCCCGTTGGGGTTCTTGCCATTGTTCTGTTGGCCCACAAGACATTGGGAAATTCTTCGGGCCAGGCGCTCTTCACCTCGTCCAGTCGGGCTTTGATAATTCTGAGCAATGTCCGGTAAGTCACTTCCGTCTGTCCGTTCGCCTGTGGGTGTCCTGGGGACGAGAATTGGTTCCTGATGCCTAGTCCCGAGCAAAAGTCTTTGAATCCCTGACAGTCGAACTGACGCCCATTATCTGATATAATAGTTCTTGGAATCCCGAACCTGCAAATTATATTCTTCCATATGAAGCTGCGGATCCGTGCATTTGTGATAGTTCCTATTGCCTCTGCTTCGACCCATTTTGTGAAGTAATCAATAGCAACGAGCAGGAACCTTACCTGTCCTTTTCCCAGGGGCAACAGGCCGACAATCTCAATCCCCCACTATGCGAACGGCCACGGGGAGGTTATCATCGTCATTTTCTCTACCGGCAGACTCTGGATGTTCCCGAACCTCTGGCACTTATCGCACCTCTTGAGGAGTTCCGCTGCGTCTACCTGCATGGTTGGCCAGAAATATCCTATTCGAATAACTTTGCTTACCAGAGATCTAGGCCCAGCATTGTTTCCACAAATTCCTTCGTGGACTTCTCAAAGGATGTACTTGGCTTCTTCTTCGTTGACACCCTTCAAGTAGGGCATGGAGAAGCCCCTTTTGTATAAGGTGTCATTCAAAATCATAAATCTAGCCGCTCTCATCTTGATCCTCCTAGCCTCTAGGGCGTCGTGAAGGAGGTGCCCATCTTGGAGAAACGACACGATCGGTGCCATCCAGCTATTTACGCTCTGGATGGAACATATTAGGACTTCTTTGATGCTGGGGCGTTTCTGAATCTCCATGAGTAATTCCCCGTTCGTTGGTTTTTCTTCAGACGAGGCCATCTTTGCTATCTCATCTACCGCCATATTCTGGTCTTTTGGGATTCGAACGAAGTCCAACTTATTGAACTCCCGGGCTAGATGTTTCGTCAGCTTGAGGTACTTCTGCATTCTCTCCTCTTTTGCCTCATACTCTTCCCTGATCTGTCCTATTGCCAATTTTGAGTCGCCCTGGATGAGCAGGTTCCTAGCCCCAAGTGCTTTCCCAAGTCTCAATCCCGTCAGTATCCTTTCGTACTCGGCCTCGTTGTTGGTTACCGAGAATTTTAGTTGGACTCCATATTTGAGTTTTTCTCCATCGGGGGTGTTTATGATGACCCCTACTCCCCCCCTCTTTTGAGCTGACGAGCCATCAGTTTGGATTGTCCACTGTTCCGCCTGGTCACCGCGGTCGTCGTCTTCTGGAAGGGTGAACTCGACAATGAAATCTGCTAGAGCTTGCGCTTTGATGGCTATTCTGGGATGGTACTCGATGTCGAACTGGCTGAGTTCGATTGCCCATTGGACCATTCTCCCTACTGCCTCAGGTTTGTTCATGGATTTCCTGATTGGTTGGTCCGTCATTACCAGGATAGGATGTGCTTCGAAGTACGGTCGCAACTTCCGTGAAGCCACTATTAAAGCGAATGCTATCTTCTCAATCCTGGGATACTTGGCTTCAGCTCCCTGGAGGGCTTGATTGATGTAGGAAACTAGAAGCTGCTTCTTATCTTCCTCTCAAATCAGGGCCGCGCTGACGGCTATGGCTGATGCCGCCAGGTATAGATATAGGTTTTCCCCTTCCTTTGACGGACTCAGGAGGGGCGGATTGCTCAGGTAACATTTGAGCTCCTGAAACGCTGCTTCGCATTCGTCAGTCCAAGCAAAAGCTTGCTTCAATGTCTTGAAAAAGGGTAAGCATTTGTCCGTTGTTTTAGAGACGAACCTATTGAGTGCAGCAATCCTTCCTGTGAGCTTTTGGACTTCTTTGACGGTGTTCGGCGATGTCATGTTGAGTATTGCTTGTACCTTCTCCGGATTTGCTTCTATCCCTCTTTGGGACACCATGAACCCCAAGAATTTTCCTAAAGCTACCCCGAAAACACACTTACTAGGATTCAGCTTCATCTGATATTTTCTGAGGGTATCAAACGTCTCTTTCAAATCGTCCAGGTGCGTCAATTCCTTTTTGCTCTTGACGAGCATATCATCCACATACACCTCCATGTTTCTGCCAATCTACTTACTGAACATCTTGTTTACTAATCTTTGGTATGTTGCCCCTGCGTTCTTCAGTTCAAAGGGCATCACCTTATAGCAGTAGAGTCCTTAGCTTGTGATGAAAGTGGTTTTTTTTTATCTTCCTCAGCCATCTTTATCTGGTTGTATCCTGAAAATGCATCCATGAACGTCAGTAGCTTATGCCCGGCCGTAGAATCTACCAGCTGGTCTATCCTAGGCAGGGAGAAACTGTCCTTTGGGCAAGCCTTGTTTAGGTCCGTGAAGTCCACGCACATTCTCCATTTCCCATTCGCTTTTTTTCCCAGCACGACGTTGGCCAGCCACTCGGGATAATGAACCTCTCGAATGAAGTCTGCTTGCAACAACTTGTTAACTTCGTCGATGATCGCTTGGCTTCGTTCGGGGGCAAAGACTCGTCGTCTTTGTTGGATGGGCTTTTTCCCGGGATCCACGTTCAACTCATGCTGGATTACCTGGCGTGATATACCGGGCATATCCTCGTGACTCCATGCAAAGACATCCAAGTTTTCCTTAAGAAATTGGACGAGTTTCATCCTCATCTTGGGGCTTAAGGTTGTTCCTATCCTCATCACCTTACAGTCTCCCCCTCGACGAGTTCTACTGCTTCCAAAGCTTCTACTTTGTCGTCTCTTTCCTCCTCAATTGTCCACGTGTGGTTCTCCTTCGCAGCCAGTACAGCCTGGTAGCATTCCCTGGCCAAGACCTGATCCCCTTTCACCTCGCCGACACCGTCCTCAGTTGGGAATTTCACCTTTAGGCAGTAGGTGGACGTAGTCGCCTTCCACCTATTAAGCGTGGGTCTCCCAATGATTACATTATATGAGGTGGGGTAATCTACCACCAGGAAGTCCAACTGACGGGTTAGCTGCTTCGGGTAGGTCCTTATTGTGACTTTCAGCGTCACTATGCTCTTGGGGTATACCCTGTCCCCGCTGAAGCTAACGAGGGGGGAATCGAACGGGCGCAATTTCCCAGGATCTAGTTTCAACTGTTGGAAGGCCGGTAAGTACATGATGTCTGCGGAGCTGTCGTTGTCTACAAGGATCCTCTTAGTGTTGAACCCTTCGATCGTGAGTGTTATAACCAGGGGGTCATTATGTGGCTGCCTTACTCCCCGAGCATCCTCTTCGTAGAAAAACATATCCTGGTTTGCCTGTCTCTGCTTCAATGGGGGTTCCATGTGGACGCTATTTACTTGTCTCTGGCATGTTTTCTTGAGGGACTTGTATGATCCCCCCGTGAATGGCCCTCCTGCGATTGTACTTATCTCCCCGATCACATCCTGTGGTGGTTGGGATGGACAGATCTCATCCTTGGACGAGGATTCGCGCTGGCTCTTGTTGCCGTCTCTGAATCTGCTGGACTCCCCCTTCTTCACATACTTCTGCAACTTTCCTTTCTGTATCAACTCCTCTATCTGTCCTTTCAGGTCTCGACAATCCTCCGTGTAATGGCCGTGATCCTTGTGGAATCGGCAGTATTTGTTCTTGTCACGCACGTTAGGGGACGAATGCAAAGGTCTCAACCACTGAAGGTAATGTTGATCCTGAATCTGTGTCAAAATTTTGTCAACAGGCATAATTAGAGGGGT
This sequence comes from Castanea sativa, assembly GCF_040712315.1. Taxonomy (NCBI): domain Eukaryota; kingdom Viridiplantae; phylum Streptophyta; class Magnoliopsida; order Fagales; family Fagaceae; genus Castanea; species Castanea sativa. Next base: position 42,873,502 of record NC_134014.1, read on the forward strand.
GAATTTTACCGTTCGTGGAGCTTTCTCGTCCCTGATTTTATCTACGTCACTTCCTCGACGGCCTGGGCACTCCCTCTTTTGTCCCCTACGTTCGTCTTCCTTCCTTCCTTCCTTTCTCGGCCTTTCCTCATCCACAATGGCTGCTAGTGCGTCCTTGGCATTCATGTACTTTTGGGCCTTCAGGAGCATCTCTGCCATCGTCCGAGGCGGATTCTTTGCCAGCGAGACGACGAATTCTCTAGACTTAAGCCCTGCTTTAAATGTCGTCAGCTGTACCTTGTCGTCTGCGTTGTCCATTTCTAGGGTCTCTCGAGTGAAGCGTTTCACATATGACTGCAAGGTCTCCCTCTCCCCTTGCTTAATAGTGAGTAGGTGATCCGCTGGTCTCTTGGGACGTTGCCCTCCGAAGAAATGGAGCAGAAAGGTGCTACTTAATTGCTCGAAGTTGTCAATGGATGAAGTGGGCAGTCTCGTAAACCACTCTCTTCCAGCTCCTCTCAGCGTAGTAGGGAAGGAACGACACATTATTTCATTAGGGGGCTGTTGAAGGCCTAGTGTCGTCTTAAAGGTATTAAGGTGATCTTGGGGATCCTTGAGCCCATTAAAAGGCTCAAGTTGAGGCAACCGAAACTTTGTTGGTACTGGTCGTTCTAAGACTGCTATGGTAAAGGAAGAATCCGTTGCCCTAACCATTCTATCTAGGCTCCGATCCGTCTTCTCCTTGATGGCATTTCTCAATTTGTCCATCTCCTTTCTCATTTCCTGGAGGAGATCAGAATGTTGTTCCTCTGGAGTAATGGTCCTTCGTCGGTCTCTTCTCCCGTGGCTGTCCCCTTCATCCTCTTGGACAGTTCTTGATCGGTTCTCCTCCTGCTGTAACCTTTGTCTCATCTCCTGATTCTGTCTAGTGAGTTCTTCGACGGTGGCCGCGAGAGTTTGAACTTGTTGAGCCAAGGCCGCTGAATCCTGGTTGGATTCCATCTGGATATCGAAGTTGGTAGGAACTGCGTTTTCGAACCGTAGTACGAGAATGTCGTTCCCACAGACGGCGCCAAATTGATGAAGCAAAAGTACGTCAATCGTTATGAGTTCGTCCAGATATGGCCGGTCACACTCCGGCGTCGCAACAAAAACGAGAGCTCACCCAAGTAGTCACCGGTGTGGTGCCTGCCACAACGCCTCCGATGCCAAAGTTAGTGTGGAAGAAGATAACAATCAAAATACCAAAAAAAGCTCAGTATATCTTGTGATTTTGTATGTACGTTGCATTGGTGTTGTGAGGGCTTTATATATTCCTCTGAATTCTAGCCATTGTGGTGTTAATGTCTTTCTTGATAACGTCTTCAGCTGAGTAATAGGATTTAATACGTTTTCAACGGTTCGTCCAGGTGGTCTTGTAACGGTCCGGGACATTATTGGTAGCATTGAATGGTCTTAACATTCTCGTCAGTGATGCGGATAATCGGTCAGGTTCGTCTGTGGAGGCGATCTCGTCCGTGTTTTACTTCGTCAGTCTCATCAAGTGCCGATGTGAAAGTTTGTTATGCCAAATTGGCAATCTTAGTCAAAGTGCATATTGGTAAAAATCCAATTATCCTATCTTCTCAATCTTCTAAAGTAATGGCAGAAGACCTAACCTAGAATCCTGCTGTAATCGTGTTGGGATTCAAGTCATTAAAGATGAGCTGTGATCTAGTGGCAGCTTCAGTTTGATGCAAACAATTCGACGGTGTCGATCAATGTATAATTCATATTTGCATCAAACAACAATAATATCTTGCTTTTTAAAATGCACGTGCTTAAGCTTGTATTGTCAACCAATTACTTTTACATTCCATGATCGTAATATTCACCAAGTCGTCGCATAAAATTCATTATAAAAAAAAAAATTAAAAAGAAAAAAAGAGGGCCGGTCGTTGCAACTTGCATCAAGTTCGTCAATCGTCAAATTAATACTTGTCCATTTGAGAAAGTTGTGAATATTGACCAAAATGAAATTAGACCATTCTATCAATTATTTGGTCCAAAATATAAGAATGGGTCAACTATATATTTGGTCTATGTCTTTTACATTATATTTTAATTTGATTTCTAACTTCTCAATTGTGATAATTTGGTCCTTAATTTTTTATTACCATGTGAATTTAGTCTCTGTTATTATTTTTTGGATGAAAATTGTTAACATAGTTAATAAAAAAAATAAAAAATTAGTACAATTGAAAAGTTAAGAATCAAATTAAAACATATTGTAAATAATATGGACCATATATATATACTGTTTACCCGTATAAAAAAGTATTGGCAGACAATTCATGGAAAAAAAAACTGTTGGTATTGGTTTTTTTTTTTTTTTTTCCTTAAAGAAAAAGAACAATATAAAACAACAAATTAGAAATCCTTGCGGACCTTGCATAAAGCAACTCGAAGTCACTAGTGGCAAGTCCCTCTCAAACAAAAAAAGTGAAAATCATTGACATTACTGCATCTCATAGTCATGGCAATCAGCAATAAGGTTGAACTTTCACCTTAATCTAACAAAGGAAAAGTTGTTAACTGAAGAGCTAATCATTTTAATTAATCCTAGTGGTCTGTGGGCTCTTTGGTCTTGCTATCAATTCTTCGGCTTTGGGTTTGAGCCACCACTAGCACTTATGGTCATAGGCCAATATGGATGTCTATTGTATATCGTGCTAGATCGTAATTGACTAACGCCATCACCCTACCTTTTTTTATTCAGAAAAAAAGAGCCAATCATTTCTCTCATTACACATAATATTTTATCAAACTCTTATGCTAGGCTTGTTGAGCTTGTTAATGGCTTATTTTAACTGAAGTTATGGACAAGAAGAGGGCGTAAATGCGATTTTAGTCCTTACATTTTGGCTCTTTTTCATTTTGGTTCTTACATTTTTATTTTACCACTTTTAGTCCCTAAACCAATTAACACTTGACATTTAAATTTTTACCATCACCCAACTAACAGAAAAAGCTAACGTGGCTGACGGTATATTAAAATAATAATTGAAAAATCTATTTTGACATTAAAAAATGCCACATCAGCATCTAAAATAATTTTAATTAAATAAAAAAATTAAAGACAAAATTACATGAGATCACATGACTGGGGTTTGGAACTGAAACTCACTGCAATGACTGGGAATCACATGAGCATTTGTGCCATGAGATCTGATAGATTTGAAATCAGCTTCCATCGATGCCTCCAAAGCTTCCAACTCACTCTCTTTATGCCGCTCCATCACTTCAGCCTGAGCCGCAATGCCAGCTCCTTCGTCTTCTCCGCACCAAAACCAACACCTCTCCCCACAGCCACCCCGGCCGACGAAGCCAATGAGTTGGAACCGAGGTTGCTAGGGCCTTGGCATGCCTTAGTCAACGGGCCATTGTGGATCGAAGAGTGGTGGTGGTGAGAGTGAGAGAACAATGCCTTCTCGTGAGTCACGCGCTTCAACGACGTCTACGAAGAGGGAGAGTTCGACACACCGCCACCACTGAGGTTGCTGGCTTTTCGTTTCTGTGCTAGGATTGATTGGATCTGGGTTTAGAGAAAGAGATGGTGGGTGTTGGGTTCGATTGGATTTGCTGGGATCTGGCCTTTCTCTTCGGCTTTGATCGGTGATCGTTGGTGGGTTTGATTAGGTTTGATCGGATCTGGGTTTAGAGAAAGAGATGTTGGTGGGTGATGGGTTCAATTAGGTTTGTTGGTTGGGATTGCAGGGTTTGTTGTTGTTGGTCTGATCGGTGATCGTTTCTAGACATTTGGGGTTTGGGATTTGCTAGAGATTTGGTTTTGGCGTTTGCTGGGAATTTCGCATTTTGAAATTTCTTTTTGTTTTTTAAGTTATTAACTTGTTGTGGTATTCGAAATTTCTTTAATTATGGCTTGGTTTGGGAGTGGATGAGTTGGGTGCTTTGCTGGGTTTCTATTCTTTGGATGGTTTGGTTTGGGTGTGGTTTCGTGTGGGTTTTCCTGTGTTTGCTCTTGTTCATGCTCTTTGATTTGGTGATGTTCATGGTTTTTTTTTTCCTGCAGGTTTGATGTTCATGTTCTTTTATTCTGGGTTTGCTCTTTGATTCTGGGTGTGATGTCGATGCTGGGTTTATTTCTTGATTTAAGAAAAACATTGAAGAACAAGTTCTTATGTTCTTAGATCTCATGTAATTTTTTGTTTCTAATTTTTTTTATTTGATTAAAATTAATTTAGATGCTGATATGGCATTTTTTAATGCCAAAATAGATTTTTTTTAATTATTATTTTAATGTACAGTCAGCCACGTCAGTTTTTTCTGTTAGTTAGGTGACGGTAAGGACTTAAATATCATACGTTAATTGGTTTAGGGACTAAAAGTGGTAAAATAAAAATGTAAGGACTAAAATGAAAAAAAGTAAAAAATGTAGGGACTAAAAGTGCATTTACACCCAAGAATAAATTACCACCATTTAGATTATACATGACTAAGGGAGCATGTGTTGTCAATCTCACTGTCACCACGCCATTGGATTCGTAGCCTAAAAAAAAGCATTAACCATGTAGGATAACATCAATAGTGCCCCCAACAACTTCTCATTGCATTTAATGTGACATGATTTGTTCTCTCTCCCAAAAAGTGGATCTAAACCACGGTTGTCAAAATTCCGATTTGGATCTTACAATCTTGCGATTTTACGATTTCAATTGCCCAAAACGATCTAAATCTTTCAAGAATCTTTGTGATCATTCAGGATCGTACGATTCTGACGATCCCAAATGACCTTGGTTTCTTGTAATCTTCTTTAACTTGATAGAAGGTTCAGTTGAACCTAAATGAAAAATAAAATCCCAATAAACCAAGTTTTTCCACTCTAATGTAAAGAGAGTATCAGTTGGACCCAAATAAAAAATATCCCAATAGTGTCACATTTTGAGGTTTTTGGCCTCTTTAAATGATGCTTACAAATGGATATAGGGATGTATAGTAATTATGTCAATGAATGTATAATTTATGTGATTATTTAACATACCAATGTGTATTTTTTGTTTTTTGTTTTCAAATAATGTAGGATCTTACAATCCACAATCCGATCCTACAATTTACGATCCCACCTACTTCCCACGATCCTACGTAGGATCCCGATTTTGACAACCTTGGTCTAAACATTGAACCCCCAATTGTCTCCTCAAGGTCACCAAACAGAATGACAAACATCAAATTAATAAAATAAAAGGCTAGGCTTTGAGGTTCGATCTAGAATCTGGGGCAGGGAGGGATGTGTAATTTGCAAGTACAAGAGCCACCAAACATGGGAAGGAGGTATGATTTTTCACAACTTAGAGAATTGTACTTTTATTTTCTAAAATCCCAAACTTACTTTATCATTGGGGTGTTACTAATGAACCCCACAAAGACAAACCAATTTTACATGATTATATTAGTAGCAGACAATATGTCTTGACTTCTACTGTTTTTCCAACTTAAAGAATCTCACCTCCCACAATTGGCATTGTTTGTAAGAAGCGATGAATCGCCTAAAAAAGATGTCAGCTCAGCCTAACAATTGTGTGGAACCCCAGATTGAGCCTCTGTCTCAAGTATAACAGTGTCATTGTTAAAATGGGGGTAACGAGCATACTCAATCGTAGGTGAGGTAAAAGGTACACCAATTTAATCAAACCTCACCAAGAGAAGCCCCATCAGACATCATGGCATAAGAAAATATTACTAAAGGATTAACATAAAAACTAATTACAGTGAAAGTCAATTACATATAACCAAATTCTTGCCGATTAAAAATAAAAGTATCGACGCATAATGTAGGTTATATGCTAGCTATAACCAAATTCTCTCTCTCTCTCTCTCTCTCTCTCTCTCTCTCTCTCTCATATTAATTTTGGAAAGTGTCTCTTTCCAAGTTTGACTTTAGGTTAGAGAATGGCCACGTGTAATTTTTTTTTTCTATACTACTAGTGGGGATAAGAGAACCGAGTGGGGGTATTGGGTCGTGGGCCATGCCCAAGGATGCCAAGGAACTTGAGGACGATCAAGCAGTAAGAAGGGCAAGTGGGTTAGTGGGTTGAGGACAAGGACCGATAACAACGAACAAGTGATGTCTCCCAAGGAGCCACACTTCCTCGAAAAACATTGTGAGGGTCTGGAGCCCGACCACCTAGTGAATACCATGCAAGAGGCAACCATGCTTGAGAGGATAAGCTTCAAAGAGAGAAGTCAACAATGAACTAAGAAATATCTGCAACGAAGACTGCTACCACCACATTGAATACTCTACACCTAACCAACTGGCCGCATTTATGTGGAAGTAATGTCTGAACAGTGATATTCAGTCTTATAGCTACACACAAAGGCTTCCTGAAGGTTCTAATGGGACAAATATCCAAGAGATCACCTATTTGATCAACAAGTAGAGGGCTGGGATGGAAGTAAGGAGAAAGAGTATGTAAGGGGATGGATTCCTTGACAGAAGGGGGATCGAATCTTGTAAAAAAAAGAAAGAACTCTATGTACTAGGAAAAAAGTTGGAAGATATATATATATAAGAATATACCTTCCTCGGATTCGACCGAGCAATACTTTTCTCTTCAAGTTTTACTTCTCCATCATTCTAACACTAATCTGATTTACTGTGGCACATACTTGATCCATTTCTAAGGCTTAAATCATAGAATTAGACATGTAAAATTAGTAATTTAAAAATTCATAATTTTTAGCTAAATTAAAAATAAAATAAAAAACAATTTTTTCTCCCACCTTCACATTTCTCTCTCACCTTAGTTGTCAAATACTAATACAACTCCTTGTTTTTGAAAAAAAAAAACTGGTTTTTTTTTTCCACAAAGGTACTTTTTTTTCACAAAGGTTTTTTTTTTTTTGGTATATTACAAAATTAGTCCATATCTTTTACATTATTTGTCAATTTAGTCTCTAACCTTTCAACTATATCAATTTGGCCCATAACCTTTTCATTTGGTCCTTACCATTATCTTTTAGATGAAAAAATATGATGTGTAATAAAAAGTGATTTTTCATGCCACATCACTGCCAACTGTACTGCCACATCTTTCTTTTTTTTTTTAAAACCCTATTTTTGCAACTTGGAATTTTCAGTTGCTTTAGCATTGACCATGAATAGATTGTCTCAGTCCCACTATGAGGAGGATTTCTCATTCCACTCCATCAGCAACAAGGAAAATCCAGAAGATGCACAAGTTATTGGTCATTGCATCCTCCAAGCATTACTCAAATAATTAAATTGGATTTGTTCAAATTCTACAAAAAGAAATCGATGCACCATATATTTGGAAGAGCATAAATATATCAAGACTATGCAATGTCTTCCCAGCTTTCTTCTTTGCTTCTGATGACTGGTATATCACAGAAAGCAAACCCAAATGGTCTTTCAGAAAGCAATGTCAAAGCACTATATGGCTTAAATTATGCAAAGAGTAAGCATCCAAAAAGAACAATTTTCAACCTTTTGGCCTATAAGACTCAGAAAAATCAATCTCCATCCTTAAGGCCCAAAAAATAAATTCACACCCAGATTTTCAGCCACCACCGGAGCAAATTCCAATCTCAAAATACCTCTAAAAGAATTCCTCTCTCTTTCATTATGACCAAGAGAAAGAACTTATCTGCTATGAAGCACGGGTGTGGCGTTTGGGCCGCCGCACCCGCGTCGGACGCGGCGACGCCGCTACCTGCGTGTCCGTGCCGCGTCCGACAATAAAAAACCATTTTTTTGGCGCAATTCGCGCCGATACTGCGCCAATTCGGGCCGACGCGCGCGAAATCGGGCCGATTCGCGCCGATTCGGCCCGAATCGGTCCGTATCGGGTGAAATCGGCCGATACCGGCCGAAATATGCCGATATCGGCCGATACCGGCAGAAATTCAAAAAAAAAAAAAAAAAACAACAACAACAACAGGTGCTTATGGCTGGAAAAAAAAAAAAAAAAAAAAAAAAAAAAAAAAAAAAAAAAAAAAAGGTGCAAACACACCGTTTGGAAAAAAACCAAGACCCAACCCTCTCCCTCTTCATTTTTCTTGAGCCTCTCTCCCACTCTCTACCTTCACTCTTCAGCTAGGCTCTCTCCTATTCTCTGTATTCTAGTTATTATTTACCATTGTTCTTAAATTTGGTATATATTTATATAATGTGAAAAATGTATGTTTAGCAATATATTAAAAATATAAATAAAAATAATTTTAATAATTTTTTAATCGCCGCACCCCGCCACACCCGCACCCTACTTTTTCAAAAATTGCCGAGTCCCGCACCCGCTCCCGCACCCGCACCCGAATCCCGAAACGCACCCATACTTCCTAGCTTATCTACTACCTTTTGTAGAGATCCTAGCTATTACTTCTGAGTTTGGTACTTAAAAAAGGGTCCACAGTCCCCACCATTCATAAAATATTATCACCTTTGATTCAGAAAGACAGTTAAGTGTTTCTCAATATTTTCACCTTCGATTCAATTAAGATTTTCTTTATTCAAAGCTGCCGGAAGAGAGAACGCACCGCCATCCTCATTGTTTACAACTTCAGATATTCAGGTTTATGAGCATGAGGATAAGGGAGAAGAGATGAGGAGATGTGTGATAACGAGAGAGAGAGCGAGAGATTTTTCGGAATTTTACAAATATTAGAAAGTTTTGGGAAAGGTAATCTGACTCAATACAAAATTTGAGTTTTTTTATAAAATTTATGTGGCGGTACAGTTGGCAATTTATGGCATAGAAAATTATTTTTTATTATTTTGTTTGACACGTCAAATTTTTCCATCCACAAAATAATAGCAATGATCAAATTGATATGGTATTGAAAAGGTTATGGACCAAATTAACACAATTGAAAGGTTAGAAACCAAATTAACAAATGGTGTAAAAGATAGAGACTAACTTTGTAATTTACCCTTTTTTTTTTAATCACTAAATTGTTTTTTTCCTATCTTCACATTTCTCTCTCATATTAGTAGTCAAATACTAATACAACTTTTTGTTAAAATAAAAAATAAAATGAAACTGTTATGAGTTAAACATGTAAACCCAAAAAATAAAAAATAAAAATAAAAAGTCTCATTGCACATGCAAAGCACGTGCAATGAGGTTAGTTTTAATAACTAATTTCGCTTAAGTAGACACTTATACGAGAACACTAAAAGAACTAGATGGAGGGACTAGTAATGCTCATTTAATAGAACAAATTAAAAAAAAAGAAGAAGCAAATTAAGCGCTTGTTTGAAATATCAACTCTTAACATGCCAACTTTAGGGTTAAAAAATTTGTAACTCAATTGACACATTTTATACTTCAAACAAAGACATAATGGGATCAAATCAACTCTCTTCTACTTATCAAATTATTTTATAATAATAATAATAATCATGCGAATTTTAGGGAGCAATGTATTTTGGCCAACTTAAAAATTACATAAAAAAGAAAAAGAAAGGGGGAGCAAATATTATTTTATTTTATTTTATTTTATAGAAACTAGGAGCAAAATGAATTAATATATATATATATGAATTCAGTCCTATATGTTTATGCATATCCAAAAGGCGGCTGTTGGGCCCAACCTCTATCTAGGCTCACAATCTATTTATATTGTGCGCTTCGGATTTCCTACTATGGGTGATTCTATGCCCGGCACCCCAAGTGTTCTTATTTTCTCTACACTCAGAAATGCTCCCCCCTTTCCTCTCAGAATGATCACCCTCTTTTCTTAGTATTTTCTCTCAAATTGCCAACCCTTCTCTCAAATTCTCATCTCTTATTTATAGCCCAAGGCTAGTGAAAGAGTTACGATTATTTTCGTGGTGAGTGAGAAGAGAGGTTCAATGTTGTTACTCTTAAGTGGGTGTTTAATTGGGAGTGGGAGGCGGTGATAGTGGCATTGGAACTGGTTCCACCGTTAGAGGGACTCCCCGACAGCGATACTCCCTAGGTGATGCTGTGCATTCCAGGGCTCACCTGCCTGGGAAAACGCATTCCCCGACTAGGTAGGATCTCACCTTCGCCACTCATGTTATAAACGTTTTTATCTCTTGGTCTCGGGCTTTTGATGGGCGTCAAAGCTTGCCTGGGCTGAGTTTGAGGGCCTAACAAGTGCAAGGTCTTACATGTGGCACCATTACGATAGGTGTTTATGAACAATGGGCTTGAGGGAGAGTAACACCCCGTACAATGTTAAAAAAGAAAAAGAAGAATATATGAATTTTAGGGAAAAAAAAATGGAAGGTGCTCAACCAAAAAGAAATGAGCAAAGCCGAGAACTCCTCCCTGCTCTGTCGTCGGAAGAAGCTGATCACCTCATCAGAAGCACCAAAAAACAAAAATCAAACGATGCCAACTTCTGCCCAAGCGTCCCATCAAATCATATAGGGACTCCCTCACCAAACTTTCTCCTAAATGGGAGAACCACATGATGCAGAACATGCACATACACGACGACGATGCCAGTTTTGACCTCGACGAAGACCCTGATGACCCCTACCCTATAATCCTCCTCTCCAACAAAGAAAAGCAACACATAAGAGCTCCTTGGCGCTCTGCACTGATTGCTAAAGCCTTTGGAAAATCCTTAGGTTTTAAATATCTTAACCATAAGATACATGCCATATGGAAACCTCAAGGAAACCTACAATGCATCGACCTCGGATTGGACTATTTTCTCAACAGGTTCAAACTCAAAGAAGACTACCGGAAGGTCATCAATGATGGACCCTGGTTCATAGGATAGCAGTTCCTCTCAGTTCGACAATGGTCACCAGGGTTTCAGCCCTTCGAACAAAAATCCTACTATGGCGGTCTAGGCTAAACTACCCAAGCTCCTAATAAAACTTTATGACAGCTCCATCCTCCATAGAATAGGAAACCAACTTGGCCACCTCCTACAAATTGACACTCGTACCATCGATAACGTCCAAGGTCGATATGCTCGGCTCTACATCCAAATAGATTTAGACTCTCCTCTCATTTCCGAGGTGCGCATTGGCTCTTTCCTCCAGCACATCCAATATGAAGGAATCTTTGCAATTTGTTTTGAGTGCAGATGTGTTGGCCACAGAGCTCCATCTTGCCCTTCAATATTACGACCGCCTCTATCGCCCTCTGCTCCCCATCCACCATCACCCCAAAATCCCAACGACGACCCCTCTCTAGTTAGCAACAAGCCCAAACAATATGGTAATTGGATGTTGGTTCAAAACCGCAAAACTCGTAAACAACACCAATCGCACCGCGCCAACCATTCTATATCTAAGCCTCACTGACGTTTGTCCCCCACACATCCCAATGCTATTCACCCATGTACCTTGCCTACGCGCCTAAATGCACATGAGCATGCAACAGAGCCTTTGGATCCTCTCACTAACTCCCATGCACACCACGACGTCTCCATGCACAAGAGCCAACGGGCTTTGACCTCCCATGTCGCCCATGCACAAAAGCCAAAGGACGTTGCTCCCATCAAATCACTATCCCTCCCATTTCAAAAAAAACTTCCTAAAACCTGCTATGACCCACTCCTCCTTAAACATTACCTACCCCAAGGTCTCTGCCCTTCCCTTTCTTAACAACCCTCCCATAGACCTTATGGCCACCAACAGCCAACCTAAAGACACCAGTCCCAATATCTCTCATGAGACCATTTTCCCTCCTCGTGATTTCGTTGGTACCCATAGCGAAACAGCCACCCCACCTCTCCCTCCAAACCTTGGACTGCCCCACTATAATCCCCCCGATGGAACCATCTCAAACCCTTCCCCCACCCACTCCTCAGAATCTGTTCGACCCACACACCTAGAATCACTAGGCCATCCTTTCTTGCGGCCATCTTCACCTAATAGGGAACCACCTTCTCTAGTGGATCCAAAGCTGCCCGAACCATTTTTGGATGCACATAAAGGAGGAGCTCCACCATGCGCTCCGAACCCAAATCCATCTTCTACCTCCAAACACCCCAACTGGCAGAGTAATCATTCTTCTTTCTCCAGACTTAGCATTCGTATCCCCACAAATCACCCTTAAACCCTCTATTCTAGTAAGATGGTCCATGCCCCACCTCACTCTCAGAGACATAGCCCCATGCCTACATCTCCCCACTCCCCAGACCCAAACTTCCACAAGAAACATTGCAGAAGCCCAAGGTATCTTGCTGGCCATCCTATCACTGGAGAGCTCCCTCATCCTCTTCCCCTTCACGGGGAGACAAGAAATGGCAGCGATCATTTCCATCAGCGATCAAATCCAATGCTTCAAACTCACTGTCCTATCCTCGGTGAGCAATCAGATGCACTAGGCAACACACAGACTCACTCTCAATCCGCAACACCAAAGCCTTGTGACTTCGCCAGCTACGGAATGAAGACCTGGCCAGACTCCCATGGCCAACTCCTTTAACCTCTTTACCATAAAGATCCTAGTCTTGAACTGCAAGGGTGCAGGGAACCAGAACTTCAAACGCACCTTTGTTGACCTCACCCAAGCTCATCATCCTGACATTGCTGTTGTTATGGAAACTCGCATCTCAGGCCAACGAGTGGAAGAAGTTAGTGCCTTGTTGGGTTTTGATAATGTCTGCTACTTCGACGCCACCGGATTCCAAGATGGCATTTGGGTTCTCTGGATTGACAATAACATATCCCTTAATGTCCTTTCCGTGAATGAGCAGGTTATCAATACTTTTGTCCAGGTATGTCCTGCTAATCCCTCTAACCCATGGCTTTTCATCACCATATATGCTAGCCCAGACTTAAGTAAGTGCCTTTCTCTTTGGACTGAGCTTGAAGCTTTCAACCCTTATCCTCACCATCCCTGGCTCCTAGCCGGGGACTTCAATAAGATTGTAGCTCATCATGAAAACCTCAGCTGCACCCCTCCAAACCAAAGGCGCATCTCACTTTTTAGCAATTTTATAAACTCTTGTAATTTGTTAGACCTCGGTTTTAATGGCCCGAAATTTACCTAGACCAAAAAAAGGGACAACAAACTTGTCATGAAACGATTAGATAGAGCCCTTTCCAACCTTCAATGGAAACTTCTCTTCAAGGAATCAAATATTCTTCATTTCCCCATAACGTCATCGAACCACCATCCTATCCTCATCAACACTCACCCTCCCCCATTCACTTATGGTTAGCGCCCTTTTCGCCTCGAAACTATTTGGTTCATTGACCCTTCCTTCCTGAGCCTTGTCAAAACCTCTTGGCAGTGGCACTCCAATGACATCTCTTATGCTCTACTTGACTTCACGGAGCAGGTCAAAGCTAGGAACCACAACTCCTTTGGTAACATCTTCCATAAGAAAAAAAGACTCCTTGCCTACCTTAATGGTATACAAAAGGCATTGTGTCACGGTTTGAGCCACTCCCTCCAAAACCTCAAGAAGAATCTCCTCAGCGACTTTCATAACATCCGTCGACTAGAGGAGGAATTTTGGGCCCTTAAATCCAGAGTTGACTAGACCTTACTTGGTGACAAAAACATGAACTTCTTCCATCTATCCACCATTTTTCGCCGTCATTGCAATAAAATTTGGTGCTTGAAAAACTCAGTCGAGGACTGGACTTACGACCCCTCAAATATCAAAGCCATGATACATACCCACTTCACCAAGCTTTAAACCATGGAAGTTGTTGCTGAACCCATATCTCTCTCTGCCCCCCAGAACCTCTTTCCCATTCCTCCCCACATTCTTGACTCTATTTCAAGTGACATCATAGCTGACGAAATAAAGAATGCAATTTTCTCCTTCAAACCCCCCCAATGGCTTTCATCCCATCTTCTTCCAAAAGGTTTTGGACGCCGTGGGGCACTCCATCTGCTCTCGCATCATTGATATTTTTCTCTAAAAAAATTCCCGAAGACTGGAACTCTACCCTCATTTGCCTCGTCCCAAAAGTTGCCAAGCCCGAGTATGTCCATCAATTTCGCCCTATAGGTTTATGCGACACCCTTTACAAAGTTGTATCCAAGGTCCTTGTTCATAGAATCAAACCGCACCTAAATGACATCATTCATCCTCTCCAAGCCAGCTTCATTCCGAGTAGAAAAGCGAGCGACAACGTCCTCCTCGCATAGGAGATCATCCACTCCATAACCATCTCTAAGAGCAGAAATGGCCTCATGGCTCTTAAAATAGACCTTGAAAAGGCCTTTGATAGGTTAGAGTGGGATTTTATCCACCACGTCTTGAGATTTTTCCACTTCCCCCTTGCTTGGATTGACATTATTATGTCCTGCATCACCACCTCAAGTCTTTCCATCTTGGTCAATGGAAAGCGCTTCCAATATTTCAGCCCTTCTAGAAGTATTAGGTAAGGCGACCCTCTCTCCCCCTACATCTTCTTATTATGCATTGAGTATCTCACGCACCTCATTCAGCATGAAGTCAACCTTAATAACTGGAAGGGAATCAAAACATCCAGGGATGGCCCTACCTTCACACACCTTTTCTTTGCAGATGATCTCATCCTTTTCACTAAGGCCTCAAAGAAAAATTGCACCACCATTAAAAACACCCTTGAAAAGTTCTGCTCCATCTCTGGTAAGAAAATCAACTACTCCAAGTCCAAATTTTTTTTTCTTCCCATACACCCCGCCCCATAGGATCACGCAGGTTGAAAGTGAACTTTGTATCAGCTCTTGCAAAGATTTCAGCAAGTACCTTGGTGCCCTTATCTTCACAGACCAACGCAGCAACAGGGCCTACAACTTTCTCATTGATAAGCTTCACTCTAGTTTAGCCAATTAGAAAGCAAACTCACTCTCTCTTGCTGGCCGCATGATGCTCATAAATGCAGTCACCACCTCCATCCCTACTCATGTCATGCAATGTAACATGCTCCCAATCAAGATTTGCAACGAGATGGACAAACTAAATAGAAATTTCTTGTGGGGTGACTCAACAACTAGGAAAAAACTCCATCTTTTAAAGTGGCAAATAGTCACAAAACCAAAACCTTTGGGTGGCCTGGGTATCAAAGAAAGTGCCCACAAAAACGAAGTCCTTCTTGCTAAGCGCCTTTGGGACCTTCACTTAAACCGGAACTGCCTCCATGCCCGCTTTTTCAAGAGCAAATACCAACCAAATTCCAATATGGTCAAGCGTTGCTCCACCTCCTGGTCAAGCCTATGTAAATCGAAAACCTTATGCGATAAAGGCACGAGATGGCTCATTCGCAACGGAACAAAAATTAAATTATGGCTTGATAACTGGAGGGGAAACGGCCCTCTCCGCAGTGCCATCCCAGGTCCATTCAATCGTCATGACAATGCCACCATGTTACATGAAACTTGGGACCTCAACGGAGAATGGGCTCTAGACAACCTTTCCTTTGTCTTCCCGCAAAGCATCCTCAACACCATAAAAGCCACCCCAAAACCCTTCCACTCTGACCTTGAAGACCTCCCAACCTGGGACTGCTTTCCCAATGGCATGTTTCCCACCCAGTCCGCTTACACTCTATCCCTTGACCTCCCTACCCCCACCTTTGGCCCTTCCTGGAAATGGATTTGGAAAACCTCTACCCTTCCAAGGATACGAACCTTCCTCTGGCTGGCTGCACACAATAAACTCCCCACAAGAGTCGTTTTTCGTGCTAGACAAGTTATTCAAAACGACGAATGCTTGCCTTACCACTCTAACATGGAAAACACTCTCCACGTTCTAAGGGACTATCTGTGTGTCGCTCCCATCTGGTCCGCTCTAACCAACTCGCTGTTCCACTGCGAGCTTGGCTGCAACACCACCTTAGCTTGGCTTAAGGCTATGGTTTCTCACCACCACCCTCACCCCCTAGCAATATACCTCGGTTTGTGACCTTCCCCGTTGTAGTTTGGTGCATTTGGTGGTCCAGAAACAAGTTACTCTGGGAAGCTTCAAACTTCGATCCCAATGCCATTCTCCGAAAGATCACCTCCACAGCCACTAACCTCCTCCACACCCTCCCTTCCAAACATCTTTTGCCCATAAAACCCATCCACCACATAGGTTAGACCCCTCCTCCCTCGGGTTTTTTCAAGTTGAACATAGACGGTTCGGCTCGAGGCAACCCCAGCTGTGCTAGTGCAGTCAACATCATCAAGGACTTTCAAGGCGCTTGGATCAATAGCTGCACCAGAAAAATCAATCACACACACTCTCTGGCAGTCGAATTATGGAACCTTTGGGATGGTCTTATGCTCGCAAAAAACCTCAACATTCAAAAGCTTTTTATTGAAGTTGACGCTCTAATAGTAGCAAATTTTTTCACTGATGCAAATACCGGAGTTGACTCTTCTCATCCTTACAGTGCCCTTATCATTGATTGCAGGTACCTCCTCCAGCATTTTGAGGAAGCCCACGTCAGCCATGTTCATCGTGAAGGCAACCATTGTGTGGACTTACTAGCTAAGGAAGGAATAAATTCCCCCTTGGATTTTGTTATTCACCCCTCTCCCCCTTCCTATATTTTGTACCAGTTTTTGGCTGATTCTTGGGGTGTTGTTTACCCTAGACATTGTATTTGGCCTTAGTCTTTAATGAATTGTTCGGGTTACCCAAAAAAAAAGTTGAATAAATATTGTTAAGAAGATAAAGTGAGAGTGAAAGACTAAACAATCTGCATATTCTTTGTAAATAATAATGTACAATAGAGAATCTTATATAGGCTAGATATGTGTGCAGTACAAGTAATATGAGTAAACTGCAAGTAAAATATACTGGGCTAAGCCCAATGGGCTAATCTAGTCTAAGCTATACACTAACATCTCCCTCAAACTCGAGGTAGCAAGGAGGAAGCCAACTGGAGTTTAGATATAAGATCTTGAAGACGACCAGACGGGTTAGTCTTGGTGAAGATAGCAACAGGCTGGTCAGCAAAGGAGATGGAGAACAACTTGAGATTGCCTTTCTTGAGATGCTAGCGAGTGATTTGGCAGTCAATCTCAATGTGCTTGGTGCGTTCATGGAAGACATCATTATGAGCAATGTAGATAGCACTATGATTGTCACAATAAAGAGGAGTGGCAGTGGGCTGTGGAGCATCCATAACAGCCTTGCCAGTGGAGCATCCATATCAGCCTTGCCAGCGAAGCTAGACAAGCTCGCAGATGGTGTTGGCAAGGGCATGATACTCAGCCTCAGTACTGGAATGGGAAACCACATCCTGCTTCTTGCTACACCACGAGATAAGGGAAGTACCCAACAAGAAAGAGAAACCTGTAATAGAGCATTGATCAATCGGATCACCTGCTCAGTCTGCATCTGAATAAGCATGAAACTCGAGAGAAGACCGAGAGAAGTAGTGGAGACCATGATAGAGTATGCCCTTGACATATCGGAGAATCCAAAGAATGGCAACATAGTGGACAGAATGAGGGGCATCCATGAACTTATTAACCATACCCATGACATGTGAAATATCCAGACGAGTAACAGTGCGATAAATCAGACTACCAACCAACTGACGATAGAGAGTAGCATCAGATATAGGTTCATCATTCAAGGGTGTGAGCTTTCCATTGTATTCCAAGGGAGTGGAAACAATCTTGTTGTTAGTGATATCGGCTTTGGAGAGAAAATTAGAAACATATTTAGCTTGGGAAAGATAGTATCCATCAGAGGATGAGGTAACCTCAAGCCCAAGAAAATAGCTAAGAGTGCCCAGATCTTTCGTCTCAAAATGCTTACTAAGGAAGTGCTGAAGAGAGCAAATACCTACAGAATCATCTCTAGTAATAATCATATCATCAACATAAAGAAGAATAAGAGTGATACCAGGAGAGTATCTTCGAACAAAGAGAGCAGTGTCATGAGGACTCGAAGTGCAACCCTGCTAAGCAACAACTGAGCTAAACTTTTCAAACCAAGCTTGAAGAGCCTACTTAAGGCCATAAAGAACACGGCGAAGGCGACAAACTTGACTGCCTGAGTGTGGATAGCCAGGTGGTGGTTGCATGTACACTTCTTCTTGGAGGTCTCCATTGAGCAAAGCATTCTTCACATTCATTTGATAAAGAGGCTAACGGCAAACTGCAGCCACAATAATGAGACATCAGACAGATGTAAGGCGAGCAACAGGAGCAAATGTTTCCTCATAGTCTAAGGGTGTTTCGGTTCGGTTTTGGTCGATTTTTTTTTAATTGGCCAACCGAAACCGAAACCGAAATTTTCGGCTTTTAATATTGTCAACCGAAACTGACTGAAATAGTTGAGACACCGTCGGTTTCAGTTCGTTTCGGTTTCGGTCGATTTTTCGGTGAGTGTTCGGTTTTGGGCTTGGGCCTGGAGTTTGGGCCTTTTGGTTTTTTTTTTTTTAAATTCTGTTTGGGCTTCTTAAAAAAAATATCAGTATTCAAGCCATTTGTTTTATGGCCCTTTTATGCTCTAATTAAGCCTATTTTAAAAATACGTTTTGGGCTTATTTTAGGAACCAATTGTGGCCCAGATTCGGGCCTTATCTATTTTGGCCCATGGCCATCTTTAGGCATTTTTTAGCTTTCTGTTTTGGCACTTTCAGCCCAGATTTGGGCGTTTCCTATTTTGGCCATTTTTGGGCCTTTTTACAACTTGCTTTGTATTTTACATTTCATAACTTGCAGATTCATCAAAAAAACAAAAAAATCACAACTTGAACCTGTTACAGATTCATAAATCCAAAAATATAAACACATATAGCAGATTCATAAATCACAACCTGTCATAAATTCATAACCTGCTTTAGAGCTTCTATTATACTCATTAAAATACACATCACATATTCAAAAATCAAAAAATAACCTGTCAACATGATAAAACCTGTCAACAATACAATTGCCCAAGTACAACCTGACAACACAGATTCACAAATCCAAAAATAATCTAGAGCAATTTCACAAGTACAACATTACAAAACAGATTCACAAATCCAGAAATAATCTAGAGCAAAAAATTACTCTAGTGCTCAAAGCCTCAAATCTGTAGCTTTTTATAGGCAGTAAGCACCCATCAAATACAAACAAGATTAAAAAATAAACTGTACAAGTCACAATAAAATAACTAGTGCAGATTTCAATACTTACATAATAACATTACAACAAAATAACACCGAAATACTTACATAACACCAAAATAACTAGTGCTGATTTCAATACTTACAAAATAAAATAACTAGTCCATGTGTCAATACTTACATAATAGCATTATAGCCAAAGACTCAAAATAAATTGGCCATATGTCAATGTCAATGTCAACATATACTATCCATATTTAATATTTGGCCAAAGATTCAAAATAAATTGGCCATATGTCATTGCCTATTGACTAATATCCTATATTTTCTATGTATAGGGCATTGTCAAAACACAAAATAAAAGCCCATATCTATATATCTATACGTAGGCCACTATCTACTAGTGTCTAATAGCAAAAAGTGTAAATATCATCATATACCATTATACCACCCTTCCAAAGAGCAAAGAGCAATCTTCAACCATCAACGTCAATAGGTGTTGGTGTGGACATGCCTAGTTCCGATGTAGCAGCATCATTCACAAGTTCTACAAACAAAAAATGAAAAAAAATATAAAAGTCACTTGTACAATAAAACAATATATATGCCAAGAATCCAAGACATGCAGTTTTTTTTAATAATAATAGACATGCAGAATTTTTTTTAATAAATAAAGAAATTAAAATTAAAATTTTTTAATATAACAAATAATAGTCATACCTCCATCAAGCTTTTCAAACTCCTCAACATCATCCATGGCAGCACGAAGGCAGATTGGAGCCGATGAAGGACGGAGCCAATTTTGACCACAAATGAGGGCTTCCACCATAAGTGGAGACAATGAACTCTGGAAGGGATCAAGGACACGACCAGCCGTACTAAAGGCAGATTCTGAGGCCACAGTGGATACCAGAATTGCAAGAACATGTTGTGTAACTCTTGAAAGCACACGGTATCGTGGAGAATTAACCTTCCAGCAAGCCAAAATATCAAAATTATCATCAAAGACATCTTCATAACTCTCTAACAAGTATTTATCAACCTCTAATTTGGTATTTAAAGAATCAATACCCTTCAAGTGCTCCTTAAATCCCATCATCCTCATTGCCTTCGCATCAACCACACTAGAATCATCTCCCTCCATTGATCCACTTGGTTTTTGGCCTTGGGCTTGTGCAGCAGCACTAGCACTACTACTCCCCACTTGATTTGAGCATAAGCATTATATAAATCCACCAAAACAACCTTTATTCTTTTTGCCATATCAACAACCTTTTGGTTCTCATACAAAGTACCAAAACAGTACTCAAGATACCTCATCTTGTATCGAGGATCAAGAACTAGCCCTACATACAACAAGTGATTCATATTATCAAAGTTCCCCCAATACTTTTCAAATTTGGTCTTCATGTAATCAGTCATTTTTTTCAACAAATAACTATCTTTTTCATACTCCAAATCAATTGTGTCATGAATTGACATGAGCTCCAAAAAGAAAGAATTGCTAGTGACATAATTAGCACCCGAAAACCGCAAGGTTGCATCATAAAAATTTTTAAGAAATTTCAAAAAGATCCTAATCTTTTCCCAATCCACATCACCCATTCCCCAAGCAACCTCATCTATATCACTTCCATCGTCCTTTTCCTCCTCTCTAATTGTCATAAGATAATTTGGATCTTCTTCCTCCAATCTCTCAAAAGTTTTTTGATACTTCTCAGCCTTCTCCAACATAATATAGGTGTAGTTCCACCTAGTGGGCACATCTAAGCACAACTGACCTTTAAACTCAACTTTCTCCTTCTCTGCACATAACTTAAATGTGTTTTGTCTTTGTGGAGACGATCTCACATATCGCACAGATTTTCTCACCTTCACTATTGTCTCATCCATTTCAACTAACCCTTCACGAACAATTAAGTTCAAGATATGAGCACTACACCTCACATGCAAGTATTTATGCCCTAAAATTGTTGCCTTCCTATGCTTAGTCTTTTTTTGAATAAAAGAAATCAGCCCCCTATTAGAAGCAGCATTATCAACTGTAATATTTAAAATCTTGTCTATCCCCCAATCAAGTAAACACACCTCAACTGCCTTCCCAAGTGTTTCACCCTTGTGATTTTCCACTAAACAAAAACTAAGAATTCTCTTGTGTATTTTCCAATCACTATCTATAAAATGGGCAGTAAGACACATGTAGTTCAAATTTTGAACAGATGTCCATGTATCTGTGGTAAGGCAGACCCGCTGCTCTTTTAGGGCTTCTTTCAACTTTTGTTTCTCATCTAAAAACACCCTAAAGCAAGTTTTGGCAATTGTTGTGCGACTAGGGATTGGATTGAACCTAGGTTGGGTTTTAGACATAAACCTCTTAAAACCATAACCCTCCACAAACCTAAAAGACAGCTCATCTAGAATAATCATCTCTGCCAATACTATCTTACATTCCTCAAAATTAAACACCCATGGCACTAGTTTACCACTACTTTCTCATTCTTCTTTAGGTTTGAATGCTAGGGTTGATTGGTTTTTTTTTTCTTTCCTATAAGGATATTTCAAACATAGTGATTGTATGTGAGTTCTCATGGTTGTAGTGCCATTTTGCTTAGTGTCACAAGCATAGGTTGTGCCACAGTAGTTACAAGCTGCCCTAGGTTTATCCCCCCCTTCAATAACAGTGAAATGACCACAAACAAAAGATCTTTTTTTACTAGTATTACCTGCATTTGGTGGGAGTGGGGGTTTGCCTTTGTCTTTATGCACATTGGTTGTGCCTTGACCCGCTTCAAGGTCTTGACCCTCTGGGATTTCCGTTGTCTTATTCATCTACAATAAAAAATAAAACACAATAAGTCAGCAACTATAAAAAGTAAAAATTAAAAATTAAACCCCAATAACAATAAAACAATAACACAATAAAAGTCAGCAACCAAAAAAAAAAAAAAGAAGGAAAAGGACTCTAGTATACAGCAACAAGCTGACAATAAACACGTCAATAAGATAATAATAAACACATCAACGTCAAAGCAATAATAAACAAATACCCCAACATCTCAGTCAACTATTAACAAATGCACCAACATCACAGTTATGCACATGGGGTAATTGATTTCAAATCTGTAACATCAATTAGAAAATAACAACTCAACATCACAGTCACGGATTCACAGCATGTCAACAACAATAAACAAAAATATATCAACAATAAATAAATAAAAAAGCAGTTAACTTTATAAAAAAAAAATAATAATAATAATAATAAAAAAGACAATCAGCTAACTTTAATTATAAACTAAAGTTAGGGTTTTGAAAAAATCGATAACCCATGTGTTAAAGTTAGCTCACACTCTGGGTAATGTCTCACAGTTGTATTCCATTAGTAATAGATCATGTACTAATTGAGAAACTTGATCTTTTATTATCAATTTTCATATTAACTGATTAATCAATTAATTTATCTAAAATATTTAGAGGAAAAAAGGACTTGTAAACTGGCTTGATGAGTATTGACATATTAGAGGTTCTATTTAAATTTGTCATAATATGATGTTAAAGACATTATTTTTAAATAATTTTGAAAGTATAAAGACTAAAGAGATGTCAAACATTCAAAAGTAAATACACCCAAAAATATTTTCTAAAAACAATTTTTAGAGATCGTAAAATCTAAAAATTAAAAAAAAATGATCGAGAAAATACTTTTAAATAATAAATTAGGGTTAAATTTTGGGAATGTTTGAATTGTACACCATAAAATTTCAAAATATAGATTTTACCATTTGAAATTATATTCTGTTTGCATTAATAATTATTATCATTCATGTTTTTAATAAATTATCACATAATCTTACCATATAATTTTGTTAGTTGACATGCATGTTTAGTTTGTCAAATAAAATAATCACACGCAATATGCGGTTTCATTTCTGTAGCTTAAATAATTTTAAATAATTAAAATAAATTTTTTTATAAAAATATTACAACAATGAGTTTTTGATGACAACCAATTTTAGGACACTTTGATAAAAATAAAAATAAAAAACCAATTTTTGGACACAAGAAAGCTACAAAACGCAACGTTTCAACCTCCACCAAATATTCCTTTATTTTTTTCCAAAGCCCCAACAAAAACTACATTGAGATTTGGGAATCCCAAAACACAAGTTAGATCGATTCGATCGAACCAAATATGGAGAACCTATGGCTCACCGTGAGATGGAGGCTGAATGGAGGCGGTCTGTTTCGAAGGCTGAATGGAGGCTGAATGGAGGCGGTCTGTGGGTGTGGAGGCGGTCTAATGGGAACGACGGCGTTTAAGTGAGGAGCGGTGGTCCGTGAACATCGCTGCGAGTCAACCCGAGTCGAGTCGAGTCTTTCTTGTACTCGCCCTTTTAGCCGGTCGAGTCATGGCTTGATCGAGAGTGAGAGTCGGTCACTGTGTGATTCTTTTTTAGTCTTTGTCAGTGCGTGAGTGAGTGTCAGTCAGTGAGAGAGAGAGAGAGAGAAAAGGGAAAGGAGCAGGGTAGTTTTGGAGATGGAGAGCGGCGGCTGAAGTCTGAAGAGAAGAGAGAGTGGAAAGTCTGAGGTGAAAAATGTGGGGTATGTAGGGTAGGGTTTCCAACTTTAGATTTTATAGTGTAATTAGTTTTAGTTTAATTAGAATCATTAAATATTTACTTAGTTTAATTATAGGTAATTAATTTAATGGGTTTTATTTTAATTATAGGCCATTATGCCGGATCACTTATCAAACAAACAAACAAAAAAAAACAAGGCCGGATCAGTCAAGACTCAAGGCCCACAGCATTATCACTTAAAATTTTGAATCACCATTGGCCCAATTGTGAATAAAATTGGGCCAAAGTATGCCACTTATTAAATATATATTATATTATATATTTAATATAATAATATATAATAATGTTTCAATTCGGTTCAGTTCAGTCGGTTCGGTGTATAATAATTTGACACCGACAACCGAACCGAAATATTCGATTTTTTATAATATAAAACCGAAACTGAAACCGAACCGAACTGAACCGAAATTTTTGCCTCGGTTCGGTCGATTTCAATCGGTTTTTTCGGTTCCACAGTTTTTTGCACATTTCTATCATAGTCAATGCCATACTCCTGAGTAAAGCCCTTGGCAATGAGGCGAGCCTTGTATCGTTCAACAGATCCATCAGCCTTGGTCTTGATCTTGTAAACCCACCTATACCCTACTACAGACTGACCAGGAGGCCAATCAACCATATCCCAAGTGTGATTCTTATGAAGGGCATCTAGTTCTTCATTCATAGCTTGCTGCCAAAAAGGGTCAATATGGGTCTCACGATAGGTGTAAGGTTCATAGAGGGTGGCAAGAGCAAAAGAGCAGTGATAATCAATGAGATAAGGGGGAGGAATGCTTACGCAAGTGGAACGACGAAGTTCAGGACCAACAAGAGACTTGGGAGAGGGTGGTGCCACAGGATCCAAGACAGGCGGGTCATATGTCGAGTACAGAACTGGAGATGAATCGTTTGGAGAGGCAGCTAATGTCGAAGAATCCTCCATAAGTTCAGGATAGCGAGGAAGGAAAAGATCAATAAAAATGGGAGACTCTGAGAAAGAGGACGCAGGAAACTGTTGAAGACTCTTGAAAGGACGATGTTCCCAAAACTCAACATGACGGGAGACACGAAGGCGATGAGAAATGGGATCATAGCAGTGAAACCCCTTTTGAGATACACCATAACCAAGGAAACAACAGAGACGAGCACAAAACTGGAGCTTTGTTCGTTCATGAGGAGGAAGAGAGATAAAGCAAGCACAACCAAAAACCTGAAGAGAGGAGTAGTCAGGGGTTTGACCATAGAAAAGCTCGAATGGTGATTTGTTGTGTGTAGTTGATGAAGGAATGCGATTAAGTGTGTACACAGCAGTGAGTGCTGCCTCACCCCAAAAGCACTCAAGAAGAGAGGCAGAAATGAGAAGAGTGCAAACAACATCAAGAATGTGACGATATTTTCATTCTGCACAACCATTTTGTTGAGAGGTGTAAGGACAAGAACGCTGAGGAAGGGTACCATGACTGTCTAAAAAGGATAGAAAAGATTTCTCATTATATTCTTGAGCATTATCAGATCGAAAGACTTTGACAGTGCGATTAAATTGTGTTTCAATCATTTTATGATATGTTTGGTAAATAGACACAAGTTCAAACTTATGGTGAAGCAGATAAATCCAAGTGTATTAAGAAAAATCATCCACAAATATGACAAAATATCTAGATCCCCCCTCAGTGAGAACCGGTGTAAGACCCCAAATATCAGAATGTATAAGATCAAAAGGTGTAGAAGAAAAGGAGTCACTATTATTAAAGGGCAATTTTGTTTGTTTGCCAAAATGACAGGAAATGCAATCAAATTTTTGAAACTGAATTGAACCTAAATGACCTTAAGAAGCTAACAACTGAAGACAAGATAAGGATGGATGACCAAGACGAGCATGCCAAAGATCAGGTGAGGGGGTGGAAGTGGTAGCAGCTGCAGAAACAATTTGTGAAGGAATCTTCAAGTCATGAACCTTAAACATGCGACTAACCTTACGGCCTGTCCCGAGCACTTGACCTGTTCGAGGATCCTGCACATCCACACCATGATTAATAAATGGAAGATTTATGCCTAATTCACAAAGTTGACCAACAGAAAGCAAATTGAGGGATAACTTTGGGATATGAAAAGTGTCACTAAGTGATAAACAAGGAGAAGAGATTGTTCCTTTATGACTAATATGCATAGGAGTTCCATTAGCAGTGTAAATGGTGATGGGGTGTTCTAAGGGTACCTTATCAGAAAATTGGGATTCATTAGGAGTCATATTGTTACAATATGCAGTATAAAAAAACCAAGGTTGTTTACCTGAGGTGACAAAAAAGTCAGTGAAAGTTCGGGATAAAACCTGTTGAACTACTGCCTCAATATCAGCCATAGTAAGTGAGGAAGCCAAAGATGGACCTATAGGAACCGATAGATCTGAAGGACATACAGCAGCTGCCCAAGAAAGAGAAGCTTTATTCTACTCTTGCACAAATTTATGTAGTTTGCGACAAACTGAGATGTCATGGCCTTTGGCATGGCAAAACTCGCAGCAAGTACCTTTGGAAGACTAAGAGGTGGAACACCCAAAGTTTATTCGTGGAGGAGCAGTGAAAGCAGCAATGAGAGGCTGTGGAGATGGTGTAGCCAATACATAATCAGATGATGACATGTGATGAGTAAGCAGATGGTTCTCCTTAGAAATGAGCTCCTTGACTATAGCATCAAGAGAAGAAGTAGGAGACTGGTTAAGCAAAGAAGCCCTAGTAGGCTCAAAATCCTCATGTAAACTCATCTTGAAGTGCATAAATTTACGACAATCCCAATATTTGACAAAGAGCTCAATGTCCTTAGAACACACTAGTGGAGGATCTGTAGCAGAGAGTTGTTCCCACACAGTAGAAGTCTGGGAATAAAAATTAGAAATAGACTGACCTGTCTCTTGGCGCATTTGATAAAGTTTTGATTCAATGTGGAACTCCAGGCTTGAATTATTAGTGCAATTATAGCGATTAGCCAGAAATTTCCAAGCAGCCTTAGTAATCTCAAGACGAGGAAGAAGATTGTGAATGGAGGCAATAGAGGTATTGATAAACCAAGACAAGATCTTACTTTGAATACTCTCCCATTCCTCTAGGTGTTCTTCATAATCATCCACTGTAATAGCAGTCTTTGAGGCATCTTTAGCAGCTGTGACTTTGGACGTAGGTTTTGGTACTGGCTTAGGAATTGAACCAATCACATATCTCCACAATTTATGACCCTTGTGAAAGATAGTCATATTCTGAGACCATGCACGATAGGTAGTAGGACCATCCAACATAATGGTGATAGGACATATGATATCTCATTCGTTTTGTTGAGCCATAATGAAGAAAATGACCAAAAAGAGGGATTTAGGGACCTCAAACGAAGAAACGGAGCCCAGAAACAGAATCTATGCGAAAAACTAAGCAAGATAGGCCCCTTCAAAAAAATTTGACCTCGGTCAACGACGACAACAGTTACGGTCAAAGTCAACGGCGGCGGCGGTCAACGGATGCTAACGTCACTAGGGCTGACGTGTGTTGACATGGCGAAGTGGCAGGGAAAGGCGCGTGAGATTGGGCGGTGGCGCGTGGGCCCGTGTTACTACAAGACCGAACCTTCTGGTGGTGCATGGGAGCGCGTGCAGTGCTGGATGGAGTTGATTCGGGTTGCATTTTTCTTGGAATTGTGCGATCTATCAATCTGTGCTCTCAATTTGGCAAGGTGATGGATAGAAAGATTGGATCCGAGAGTTTTTGGTGTTGTGGGTCTGACGGCAGTGACTTGCTTCTGACAGTGGGCACTGGACGAAGGTAAAGGCAACAAAAAGACGCCGGAGAAGACCACAGGTGCCAGAAAGTCAGAGCATTGGCTCTAATACCATGTTAAGAAGATAAAGTAAGAGAGAAAGATTGAAAAGTCTTTATATTCTATGTAAATAATAATGTATAATAGAGAGCCTTATATAGGCTAGGTATGTGTGCAGTACAAGTAATATGAGTAAACAACAAGTGTTGTATACTGGGCTAAGCCCAATAGACTAATCTAATCTAAGCAATACACTAACAAATATAACCAAATTCTGGAACTCTTTGTTTCTTCGCCCTCGCCCAAATTCCCAATGGAAGAAGTATTTGACACCGCAGAAGAAATGGTAACCACTAACCACCCACCCCACCGGCCACTTTTCTCTCTCTGCCAATCACTTGCTTTTCTGCACGCTTTACTCAAAAAAGAAATGTTCTTTTGCTTTGACCCACGTTTCATAACTCGCCTCAACTAAAGTAGTAATAACTGCACCACTTTTATTATTCATCCCAAAAAAAAAAAGCAACACTTTTATTAGGCATCTCTGCTCCCAATTGGCTAAAAAAAGTAAAAATCCTCTTACATGAATTGATTATAAATGAGCAAGTTGGTGTTTTGGTTTGTCTAAGTCTAACATTATAATTATATATACAAAAGAAGAAAAAAAAAAAAAAGGTTTGAAGATACAACATTTGCATTGTTGGAGAGAAAATGAGGCATTGGCCCATTATTGAAATTTTAGTTGAGAGACAAAATTTCTTTAAAAAAAAGTGACTGGGCTTTCACCTTGCACTGGTGGCAATACTTTGTTCAAGTGTGGAAATATTAGAAAAATTTGATTAACAAGTGGTTTGTGTCTTATTCTTGGTGAAGTCCTTGAAAAAGACCTAGTGTTATGTTTGCTGCAATGTGTTCACACTATATGTATGTGCCTACATAAATTTTTTAATGTTTTTTTTTTCTTTCTGATAATATGAATTTGAATAGGTCCTTATTGAAATGATGAAGTTGGCTCAAAAGCAAGGAATGAAGGGTAACTAAAGGAGACTGGAAAGAATTCTTAAAAGTTCACGATAAAAAGCTTGGGGCTAGCTTGAGTGATGAGTGATCCTACAAGGAGGTCAAATGATGTATTGGTTTCTTTTCTGAAGACTTTTGTAAAAGAGGAAGGATTTCAAGGTAATTCACCTTGGTTTCTTGTCCAAAGTGAGTCCCATTACCACAAGAACAACCCATATGCCAGCGAGTGTGTCATCTAGTTCCTCATTTTCCAATGGTTAAAGTCTTTAGGATTTAAAGGTCTCCTGCATATTTGATTCCAATTGTGTTTCTTTCCCTTTACACTTTAAAAATAATAATAAATAATCTCCTCTCAAAAGCCGAAAACCATAAAATCAGGGGATTATAAAATCTCAATATGCCTCTGATTTAAGAGTTGGGGTTGTGCTACCAAGAAATTTGTAATCATACAGCTTGAGTTGTGAACCGAAAAATTAAAAAGATATCTTAGTCAATTTGAGATGATTAACCACCTGAACTTGAGAGGGATAATAGACTTTCAGTTTTAGATTAATTTTATGTTTAATTATCTTTAATGCATTCAACATACAATAATAGCTAAGATAAGATAACCTCATTAACAAATCCTAAAACATAGGGACTAATTCTATTCTAAAATATAGGAATTAAATTGGATACAAGTAAATAACCATACTAATCTATCTAGGAAACCTTTTTCTATCACTAAACTAAATTCAAATAATCTATCCAACACCTGGGTCATAACAACTTGCATTAGGGAAAATAATTGGGAATCATCCATATGAAAATATAGTCAAACCAAAAAATTGTATCACATAATTTTCCAATTTCAAAGAATTTTAATAAGGGTATAATTTATCTATCTAGCATGCAACTGCATTATGAATAATTTACTATTTAAAATGGGTATAATTTACCAACATCACTGAGATATAGTAAAATTAGATTTGTTATACTTGATTTTAAGAAATAATACTCCATCTCCTAAATGATCAAAATAATTGACACTTTGCCTCCTTTCCCACCTCCCAAGTGATCAAAACAATTCACATTTTACTCCAAAAATAATTCGAAAAAGTGCGGTTGGGGGGAAGCAAAATCTTAAAGTATTTTGATCATTTGGTGGCAAAGAGTCATTTCTTGAAAATCATGTATAGCAAATGTAATTTAGCCTTACCTCGATGGTGTCAGTCTAATTTACACAATTTATATCTTAAGATATTTCAATCGATTAGTGCATCAATTTATAGCAAGATTTTTTGAGGTGTTTCTGCAAATTGCTTGCTTATCTTGGTATTTGACGGCATCCCTTTCAATTTACAAACAAATCAATGAAGAAGCCTTGTTTGTCCACAATGAGATCAATTCTTAGTGACTTTTTGGTCGAAAAATGAGGAAATAGAGCAAATGAATCTAGCAGATGTCAGCAAATGGGTTGTCCTCGTCAAAATGGAACGCAACTAGCCAAGCTTTCAAGTGGTGTAAAACAAAAGGTAAAGAGCCATGGTATTCAATACAAATCATACTATAGTGTTAGCATAATCTTACTTAGAGAGAGAGAGAGTTGCATTAAATAAGAGACATGGAAAGTAATTAAAGAGCCATGGCATTTAATATGACAAATTTTATAGCCGTCAATGGTTTAAAGAATGTGTAACATTTGAAAAGTTACATTGAGTCTAACTTGAACTCTCCCTTGTTCTAGGGGGTTTTTGGATTTTTTTTTTTTTCAAAGTGAAATAAAAATTGTCCATTTAAATATTATGATTTCGAGCAAAATAAATCTAAAGCCTAGATTTTAGCAACTCATTTAAAATTTAATTATGGTGAAATTTAACAATGATTAAACTAAACTAGAGTTAATGAGTTGGCAAAATCTAAACCCTGAATTTATTCCACTTTAAGCCATAGTCTTAAGATAGATCCTCTCCATTCCACTCGAATTTGAGAGGCTCCAAAATCCAAATCCCAAGGAGGGTAGGGTGAAGTGAGGTTGCTATCTACCCTCTTGCACCACTGTAGTGGGCAATGTGGCAAACTCATTAAAAGTGTGTTTGGAATGAACAAAAATACGGAAAGTAATGAATTCAATCAATACCCGACGTTCCTGATATTCACCAACTCATTTGTTTAAAATGGTTTATATACACGTGCTTTAAGAAATGTTACAATCAGCAGTGTGAAATTCCATACTGCTTCAATCACTTTCAAAATCTTCGTCGTCCCCAAAAGTAAATACTGAAGCATCAGCAGCCATTGCCTTGAAATCACTTGCCCCTGATGAGTCGAGGTTAGGAGTCTTAAGGCCTGAGGCAGGTTTCCCAGTTCCATCACTAGTTATTTCTTTGTAAGTATTACCTTGTGTGGGTTCCTGAGACCCAAGGGACAGCTGATCGGTTTTATGTGTCAAATTTCCAATTTTCTCTGCTGTAGTGTTGGAAGCATGACTATTTGCAGCAGATTTGGCTCCAGAAGTAGCTTGAGCTTCACTGCTTTTGGAAGCGGAAGTCTCCTCTCCTTCACTATCTGAGAATACATTGTCATTGTCTTCACTCCTAGTGACCTTACTTCGGTTGGATTTAGCTGTAACCCCAGCATTTGAAGTACCATCAGATTGCTTGCTGGTGGAATCAGCTTCAGACCTTGTTGGTAAAGTACCATTGTAGTCTACCATCACAACTTCAACCTGAAATCCTGGAGAGGGCAGTTTTCTCTGGAAAGCATATTCAGCAGTTCATTAAAGACATACCAAGAAGGGAAAAAGAATAACAGATAATCAGAGAACAGAGAAAAGATTTATCTTAACAGTATAAAGATATATCAGGAAAAGACTGCGTCATTTACCTTATCGAAACCATCAAGATCAGAGGTGTTCAAAGTTTTTCTGTTTTCTGTCATCGTTGTATTTAACCAACTGAAAGTAAAATTTCCACAAAAAAAAAAAAAAAAAAAAGGAAGAAGAAGAAGAAGAAAGAAAAAGAAGCATGTTATTAGAGTATTCCTACGGAAAAAGAATTCTCTTCGGATATGACACTGTTTTTTTATTGATAAAATATAGGTTCTTAAGATGATGCATGGCAGGAATAAGAAAAATCCAGGGCCTTCAATGCTCGGCAATCATTCTTGGACTGAATGACACCTAATCCATCCATTAAACACAATGGATGAGGTGAGGTCACAAGTTATGGGTGTGGTGTGGTGCAGTGGATATCTTATGCGCATGGAGCGGGAGCACACAAGATACGGTGTGTACTTTGTCTGCCTATTTAAAAAAAAAACAAAAAAAGGTGTTATAGTTTTCAGCGATTGTCATTTTATAAATGAGTTAATTGGACAGAAGGCACCACTGGCCGAAGGTTCAACCCATTAAAGATAGGAATCCTTAAGGTTAGGGAATCTTCTATGTTTGGCCAGAGAGGAAGCTAAACAAAAAATGAGAACAGATGGATACATCATTCAGTATAAAAATACTAGTTCAAAATTCAGAAGAAAGTGAGTTTGTAGTCATATCAAACTATCAGAAACAATTGTGAAAGAAAGTCATAAGTTCACAAACCAATAGAAATCTCCTTGGCGGTCATGAAAATGGATTTTGAAGTCGCCCACCAACTCCGTTAGACCATGCTCTCTCGGCAGAGCAAAGACCACAATCCCTTTCTTTGGTGCACTAATCCAGAAATCCTCTGGCTACAGAAATGATTGGTGGCTCATATCAGAAATTTAAATAATGTAACATCATGGAGATCATACGAAATTAAAATAGCTAGCATATATATTAAAACACAACCATATTCAACAAATATTCACCATTAGATCCTTTGTTTTTGGATGCTTTCTCGTTGAGAACAGAATTCCTGCAGATAAAGTAAAACTTCTATGTTAATGCCTCCTAGACAAAAGAATGACAAGTAACATGAGAACTTCAGTAACAAATGCAAACTTGGGAAAACGTAAGGCATGAAATAGCATGCATCACAATAGATTGTACGAAAAATCATACAGATGTACCATATGTTTAGGCTTTCAGAATAACAACAACAGATGCATATAGACAGCCTTTAAAAGCATTTGAGAACACACAAAAACACAGGTAACACAATGAATTATTCTCAAAATCTTTTAGGATTTAGGAAATGCAAGGCACTTCTAAGGAGTTATCCCTAATTTCTTCTCCTTTTTAACTCTTAAGATGAGTTAATAATAATAATAATAATAATAATAATAAAAGACAGTTCCTCTCCATACAACTTGTGATCATGATCGAACTTGTTTAAGAAATGACAAAGGTACAAAGTAACAAACACACACACACACACACACACACACACACACACACACACACACATATATATATATTCACACACAAGATAGAGGTTCTTGTACATCATGATACAGGATAAATGAGACATCTCGACATTAACTAATTATGTAAGGATGAATATGATGAGAAGCAGCTGGAGAGCATACCATTATGATTAGAGACAGTAATGGATGGCCTAATCCAAAAAGGACACCTGTGTAGCCGAAATCCTCTAAGCATGCACCTGTACAATTTTTTATTTCAGTAACTCTTTATGAGGGTAAAATATCAAAGCATGACAGAGAAATCAAAAGTGTACCTACGTCCAGGCTGAATTTCTCCATTGAAGTGTGTTAAGACATGCTCAAAATAATTGACATACCTCTAGGAGAAGCAGAGAAATACAAAATTATCAGAAAGATGCGAGGAAGATCAATCCATAAAAAGATAACAGCAAAGCAATGACTTACAATCTGACTTGGAAGAACCAGAGCCTTCCCATCAACACATCTTTTCTGGTTGTAGTAATCAATGGCCTCCTTGGATGTTGGGAAGAACTACACAGAGATGGCAAAACATCTAAATGATGACATATAGGACCAAAATAAGCGACGTATTTCAATGATACAAACCCCCAAACTTTTAATGGGGCTGACTACACAATCTAACCTTCAAGAACAAGAGAAGGCTACAAATCATCAATCCAGTCCTCGCCATACCAGCTTTACAGTGAACAACCACAACATTCTCAATGTCCTCCTTCAACCATGAATATGCGCTTTGACAAAATGATTTTATGAGTTGGATAGGAGGACAATTATGGTCATCAAATGGGAAAGATGCAACCTGGAAAGCAGCCAGATGGGTCATAAACAGAAGTGTCTATACCACAATGACTTCATAAACAACAACATTACAGCCTCAATAACTTAAATCTGTCAATTGATAATTGGTTATAACAATTAATGGTAGACGGGAGTGTCATATAAATTTCTCTTTAACTATTTTCTTTTTATGTTTTAGATCTTCCCGAAACATAATGATATCTACATATTGAATATACTTATACTTGAGCAATATACCCATGTAGACAACTAACACATTATACAGACCAAGGAATCCCAAGTCTCAACCGATGTATCGCATCATTTCCACAACATAATTATGATTTCATCATTGGCTATTCATTTCTTATTCAAGATGTCAGCATATGATGCATAAGATTCTAGAATGTGATAAATGGAATTAAAACCATAAAAGCTTTACAGGTGGTGCAGAATTATCCTATCTTCAGAACATATTTAGAGTATCTCACAAGCAGATGGAAACAACCTGCCTATTTTACCATTTACTTGAGTTATTTCCAAATATAAATCTTTTACTACATTGTGAGAATACCTTTAATTTTCAGAAGGTAAAATAAAGTAAAACAGTGAGAGTTAGTGGATCCTTGAACTAATAAGCTTGAATGTGCTGAATTTTGATATTAGGAAAATTGAAGAAAAAACCTCCAATATTTATAACTAATAAAATTAACAAAACCATGCAGGATAACCAAAAATCCATACCAAATACAACTCAGAACTTAGTTCAATGACTATCCAATCAACCACTGATATTGAAGATAAAACAAAAGCGGTTAAGTTCTGGTATCTGCATAGTAGACATGAAAATTTCGACTTCGAATTCTAGATAGAGATATTATTAGATTAAGCAAGCTTTTTACAAGACTGGAAGTTGACCCAGGCATGACGCCTATGTGCACATTTGTCTGACAAGTTCCCTTTGCCAAACAAAAGTGCTCTTTTCCTGGTTCTAGGATAGAGAACATAGTAATCAAACTTTCCAGACTTGTATGGCCTTGAGCTGTACACCATGAATACATGTTGAAAATCTCATCATGCCATTTGTCAACCCGAGCCTCCCAGTCAAACCCATACAGGGTGGAGGAATTATTGTGGTATGAAGGACTGGAGGTTTTCTAGAAAGGTAATCAGTGATAAGGTTATCTGTACCTTTGATGTGTTTGACTTGGATTACCATTGTGAAAACCAATTTGACTATCTGAGTAACTGAGGATGTGGGAGCATTTTTCTTTTGAATTGGAGCATTTTTGGAAAAGAGGACATGTCCATTTCTACAAAAAAGTTGTGGCCAAGGAGGTGAAACTAGAACTTTTCAATACCATGTTTGACTGCCAGGATTTCTTTGAACACATCAAAGGTACTGATAACCTTATCACTGATTACCTTTCTATATATATATATCTAGAATTCGAAGTCGAAATTTTCATGTCTACTGTGCAGATACCAGAACTTAACCGCTTTCGTTTTTTATATATATATATATATATATATATATATATATATATATCAAGCTCCAATTGCTTAGGTTCTAACTTGGCATTGAATACAATGATAAATATACTAAAATGCAAATAAATATTAAGGGTGTACCTTCCCCTCAAAAAGAGATGCATCATACAACCTCTCTGAGCAAAGATTGTACACTTTGTATTTTCCCTGCATGTAAATGTTCATTTAAGAGATGAGAAATTCTGCAACATATTGGAACGATGTTTCCTATTATGGTAATTGATTGTGAAAAGATTTTTCCAAGGAACAACAATTAGATTCCCCAGTGTTGCCTATTGTAAAAAATTGTCAGCCTCAAATACCAAACAATGTTTTACCTTGTGATGTGCTTCAAAAAACTTAATCACTTCTTCCATATGATTTCGATAGAATCCCTGCATCACAAGTTTCAGTTAATAAATTGTCCTAACTATAGAAATGAACTTGGCCAATTTAAAGTCAAATGCAAACCACACAAAAATTATACCTCAAAAAATCCAAAAAGCCCAGAGCTCATATCACCAGCTGGGAACCCCATAGCAATTATATTCTCAGTGATATATGTCATATCCAAGTCAAATCCTCCTTCCTGCAAATTAGGTATAGAATCTCCTTACAATGATTTAATCAACGACATCTTTGGTGTAGACATTATAGTAAAAAACTAGAGTAGTTAAGAAAGATAGGTGAAGAATTGTTAAATCAAGGCATGACCAATAAAACAAATTCATTAACTTGTTATTACACTCATAAGATTATAAATAATATTAAAATCTATGTAGATATTAAAGTGGTAAACAACCTGGTATCTTCGTTTGTTTTGAGAGACAATATGACGTGCTTTGACCTGCATAGCCTTCACTGCACTCCGAGATGAGTCAACTAACCCTTTTGTGAATGATTCGAGAACGCCAGATTGGGCAGTTACTGCCGTTTCTTCATTTTTCTCATCTGGTATAGGTGCCACTGAAGGAATCCGTAATCCTAACCCACTAGTGAAACGTCCAAATGTTGACATCCCAGCATTTCCAGTCTGTGAGTCTTGTGCTGCTCCCCAGGACTGTGGAAATTTCAAACTTCCAGCCCAAGATGATATGCCAGAGGGAGTTATAATAGATGGTGAGTCATGGGTATCATTATTTTGCTCGGAGATAGCAGCAGCAGCAGCAGCAGCAGCAGAATGTTCGATATCAGAGGCTTTAGCAGGAGGTTGGGATGATAAATCAGCAGACACCAAATCCATCTGCCACGCAAAACAGACTTAATATCAGTCCACAGTAGAGGCTCAGCTTTTCTTTTCTTTTTCGGTGAATAAGTAGAGGCTCAACTTTTTTTTCTTTTTTATTTTTGATGTATAAGTAGAAGCTCAACTATAGGGCCTGTAAACTAATAAGCACAACCAAGCAGGGCTAATAAGTCACCAAAAATCCAAAGAGAGAGGTAAACAGCTTCTAGCAATATGGATAAAGGCTTTAATTAAAAAAGTCAAAATGTATCTGGGATTCCCAAATATAAGTCAAAATGTGAACCAATATAAGGCAAGGCATGTATGGAATAACATCATTGAAAGAATGGAGGGATGACTGGCTGGTTGGGATTAGACCTTTCCAAGTGGCATCAATTCACACAGATCAAGAAGAGTACACCTTTTTTTTTTGAGAAGCGAGTACACCTTATATTTACCTATACATATTATGTCTCTCTTCACTATGGCCAACAATGTAGCTAATGGGTTGGGGAAGCGTCAGTCAGGAATAAGATATTTTAATGAGGAGACTGGGGGGGACAAATATGGTGAATTAGCAGTGAGTTGGGCCTCACAGCCAGTGAAACATTCTTATGGTTGTTGTAACTGGAAGGCAATTAGAGCAGGATGGAATTCCTTTACTGGGTTTGTTGGTTTAAATTAGGTGATGGTTGAAGGATTACATTTTGGGAGGATGTGCGGTGCTTTGACAGGGGTTTAGCTTCTTCATTCTCCATGATGTTTCAGCTAACTGTTAACAAAGAGGCTATGGTGTAGGATTGCTAGAGTTAAGAAATGGAGAAATCCTCTGGAATCCCATGTTCGTGTGAGATGCTCACGCTTGTGAGTTAGAAATATTTACTCATTTCTGTCAAACTCTACTCAATACAAGTTCATACAGATGAGGGGGATAGAATGCTTGGAGCCCGGGAAAGGAAAGATACTATAGTGTTCAGTCTTTTATGAGGTATTGAGAGGCACATGCTGCTTAAATTCCCTTTGGAAAGCTATTTGGCAGGTTAAAATGCCAAGTGAATATGATTTTTTTTTTGTGTGTGCATGTGTGTGTGTGTGGACTGTGACATGGAAAGTTCTTACTATAGATAACTCAGTGAAAAGGGGCATGATGTTGGTGCCTAGGTGCATTATGTGTAAAAATAACAAAGAAACTGTGGATCAGAGGATCATTTGTAGCTTCAGAGTCCTGTGGCAATGAGGCTCTGAAACTTCATCTTACTAGCTTTTTGAGTAAATCGGTTGATGCCTATAATGGTGAAAGGAATGTTATAAGGTTGGCGACAAAGACCAAAAGCATTCGAACATAGGACATATGGTTTCAAGATGTCTAATGTGGTTCATTTGGAGGGAGCCAAAGATAAAGAAGCTTCTACCCCAAAGATTCACTTAGAATTTTTAACTTCACTATTTCATTGGACATCTGTGGATCTGAATAGACCTCCTACGCTCCATGACTTTATGGAAGGACTACTCGTGTACTTTTTTGAACTATCTAAGGGCATACGACTCGTATAACCCTAAGATTCTTTGTTGTATTTCAATAAGATATTTTTATTACCCATAAAAAAAATGTTAGCTTAACGGTTAAATGATCAAATTCACTCATTCTGATCAACTTAAGCTTTTAAAGCTATTGGTGTTGTTAAAGCTAATGTTATGTGAAAAAGTACACACATACAAGTTAAGCATATTGCAATATGAGCTACAGTGCAACAAACTACCAGAAGAATGAAGTCACTAATTTTTACTAAGATGCATAAAGGAAGTATAATGATGCATTTCATGAACAAGACCATAGGCATAGATTACCCTTGGGCAAAAGACTAATTGTGCTTCATTTTTCATGGTACATGTGTCTTATATCATCTTGTTCAAACATTTTAGTCCAAACAAATTCGACCACACAAAATTTCGACAAATTAAATGTACAAACATGGAATCATATTTCCAAACCCAGCCAAATTTTCACACAAAAGTTCATTCTGCGCAGCATGTACAATGCATTAAAATCCTCCAACCAAAAGCGACAAATGTAATTGAAGCTAGTATATTCAAAATTCAACCCCTATTGCCGGCTCATTAGCCCAAACAACTAGATTTACAAAATGACCACTGAGATCTGGCAGAAAAAGCTTGAAACAGATTCAAATTTAATAAGTAAATTTTCATCAATTGCATTACGAATCTACAAGAATCATAAACTGGACTGATTTTTTAAAAAAAAAACCCTAATAATACGTATAGAGCTATATTGGGCAATGTGGATTTACCAGAACTGAAGTGAGTGCTGGCGTTGACAGAATTTGAGAGCTGCGAATCTTGTGGAGTGTGGAGATTTTGTTTCGAGATTGAAATGAAATTCTATAAATAAAGCAGAGCAAATCAGCAACTGGAGGTGGTCACGGCGTAAATTAAATGATTAATAAATTTTAAAATGGTGTTGTACAAATATTTAAGCTCATCACTAAATAATATTTTATATTTGTTGATGCCCAATTTTTTGATTCATGCCCAACAGCCCATACGGAGGAAAACCCAATGAAAAGCAAGGCCCAAAGGCCCACCAAGAAGACCAAAGACTAAGAGAGGTCCAAAGAAAGAAATGCAAGGGAAAGCGTTCTGCAGCAGAGTATGCATTTGCCGCAGAATACAGCTCTCTAGCAAAATGACTTCGGTAGATAAAGACAAATTGGGCCCAAGACCCTTTTGATCCAATCAACATTATTTAGCCCACAAAGGCCCAAATCCTTTTATATAAAAGGATAGGCGTGAAAACTAATATGAAGAAGCACGATGAAAAGAAACAAAGAACAACATAAAGTATCAACAGCAGGAATCACATGAAGGAATGAAAAGCCAAACCGAAGAAAATGACAAACGCAGCAAGAAACACATAAAGAAATAAAACAAAAAAACATGCAGCATAACGAAACAAAACTAATCTGCTTCGTAGAAACGGCGTGGGAACGAAAGAAAACAAAAACAGAAGATAGTGGAGCAAGCACAGAAGGGCTGAAGCACCACCAACCTGTACCCAGCCAATACAAGGGAGGTGGGTCCACAGTCAAAGGGATTCAGAGGGTGTGGTTTGGTGGTAGGGGGAAAAAGGGGTCTATATTTGGTTTCCAGTTGTGACTTCTTTTAATAATATACCTTACTGGGATGGTATCTTACCCAAAAGAAGTAATAGATGGTTGAGACCATCTGATATATGCCATAGAGCTAGGTAGTGAGGTAGCTCAATCCTTATCCATTTGAATTAGAGATAGAGGTATACAGTAAGAACAAACAAAAGGGAATTTTGTCGTGAAATGAGTAGTGGTGCAGCAAACATGTACTGAGCAATGGCAGTGGTCGGGGCAACCAATGGGTTGATGAGTAGTCCTAAAGGGATGCCCACAACAAACCAAAAACAGTTGGTGAGGCCCTAGGGGTAAAAGGGAGAAATCCCATTGAATTGGCTCATTATAAAAGAAGGAGGTAGCTATGGATGAAAATGAAGACCGAATGGAGGAGCACCTAAGGGGGGAACCCATGATAAGAGAGCAGTAAACACCTAAGGGAAGCACCTAGGGAGAGGGGGATCCAAAAGGGAAAAGACCTAAGTGAGAAAAACAACTCACGACAAGATAGTAGTTAGAAACTAGGAGTAAAAAAAGAATGGAGAGAAAGAAAGAAAGAAAGTGGTAAAAAAAAAAGAAAAAACACTGCAGAAATAGGAACATGCATCAATAGACCATCTTTTCCCTCCCTCTTACCAAACCCACTCTTTGAAGTCTCCAAAAGTAATAGCTAGTAGTCATTTAGGCATATTCTCCAAAATACACAACTTTAATGGCAGAATCTTATGACAAGGTTGTTTAAGTTAGGGTTTGAGTTCCTTCTTGGTTTACTTATTTTATGGGAAGATTCAATACTTGATTTCAATTGTAAATATATTTGATTTATTTCATTATAACTTATATCTGTTGTATTTAGTCATTCTGTTGTAGCACATTTTTATCATGTTTGCTATATCAGTTGTCCTACTGTGGTATCTCTACTTGCTGTACTAGTTATTCTGTTGTAACACCATTTTTATTATTTTTACCGTGTTAACTATTATACTAGCTAAACCTCTTTTGCTAAAACTTTCTTATTTCTTTGCTATTACGTGTTTTACTTTTGACACAAACTAATCATTATCCTGTCATAAGTATATATATACATATATATCTTGTTTCTCATGTTCTGCAGAATATACTTTATAGATGTATACGTGAATACGTATAAGTATATTTACGAATATGTATATGTATATATTTGAGAATATGCTAACCCATGTAAGCTAACATTTGCTTGATTGGTATTTTCTTTGGGTTTTAGATTTGTTTATGTGCAAGAAGTAGAAAAGTATTTCTACAGTAAAAAATGAAGAGTAGTCATTCACATCACAGAAGGCTTTAATGCACGGCAGAAAGCTTTAATGCACGGCAGAAAGCTTTAATGCACAGCAAAAGGCTTTACTGCACAGCAAAAGACTTCATTGCACAACAGAAAGTTTTACTGCACAGCAGAAAGTTTTACTGCACAGCGGAAAAGTCAGAACTGTGGAGAAAAGTTTCTTCTACAGCAAAAATAGAGGATAAGCCCACTTTGCAGCGTCTTCCCTTGGACTTTGGACTCAACGTTTGTGTAAAACTGGCAAAGGCAGAATGGTACTTTGGAGCCCATTCTGCAGAGCTCCAGACCCAACTTCCTTCTTAGAAAAAGCTTAGACTAAGCGTTGTCCAATAACACCAAGACACGTGTCTAAGGTACAAGAAACGTAAAAAGAACCCTCGACAATATTCAAGTTTGGTTCCATTTTCTTGTTGAGCAAGCTTGAACTTTTTCACAAGCAAACTTAATTAACTTATTATTTTCTTATATATTGTGAAACCATGACTTTAAATGTTTTACCTCTTCACGATTTTATGAATTTTTATTACAAAAAAAGAAGTCTATACCATCAATAATTTATATATAACCTAGTTAGTTTATATGCATAACATACGCGTACATATATAACAATGAAAATGGAAATAACTCGCATTTAACGTTTGCTTTCCAAAGTTACGGTAAAAAAGCACATTTTGTTGGATTTAAAAGGTCAATTGCCATGTTATTCAGCTAAGGGCATCCACAGCAAATGTTGCAAAAAAAATGAAGTCATTTTGCAACACAAAATCTCTACTTTATTATTTTACAACATCTCATTTATCAGATGTTGTAAAATTCAATTCTATACATTAAATTAATATTTACTACACAATAAAATAATATATTATCTCTACCTATTATCATCAACGACAGCAACTATATCAACACTAATCAACAACACCAACAACATCAACACCAACAACACCAACAATCCAACACCAATAACACCAACAACACCAACAGCAACATCAACAGCAACAACACCAGCAAATTCCAAATCCAAAAACCTCAAAAAAAGAGGGGAAAAAAAAAAACTCAAAACAGACCCAAACTCAAACAATGATCGGCCTAAACTCAAACAGATCCAAACTCAAACCACGATCTGAAGGTCGGCAATGAGGGCTGTGGATGTCGGTGGCGAGCGCTGGATCATGAGGCGGTGAGATCGGCGGCGAGCTGTGGAGAATGATGCGGCGAGATCATCGACGAGGAATGGTGAGATCGGCGGTGAGGACTAGAAAGTGAGGCGACGAGATCGAGATCGGCATGGAGGAATTGACAGAGGCGAGATCGAGATTGAGATTGAGATCGGCAGGGATCGAGACCGAGATCGGCGAGATCGAGATTGTCAGGGAAGATTTTTGGGTTTGATTTAAGGTGCAAAGAGAGAGAGACGTTTGAGGTTGAGGGAGGAGCTGGGAATCTGATCTGAAGAGGGAGAGAGAGACCGGTTGGGAGAGAAAGAAAGTGAGAGACAAATTGTGAGGAGAGAGAAAAAAAATCAACTAAATAACTGAGAGGAGAGAGAAAAGTCAAATAAAAAAATAATAAACTCATTTGCCACATCTGTCCATACCGTGGCAAAAATGCAATGGTACTGTTCATTATTGCATAAATATGGCACATTTGACACATCTGATAATGCTTCGTTTTTGTGTTTGGTGTGCCAAATATTTGGCATTTGGCACATTTGCAACGTCTGTTACGGATGCTCTAAGGTAAAGTATCACAAAGTAAAATATGGACACAATTTTTTTTTTTTGAAAAAAGCTAAAGTAAAGGTCTAATAAGTCCTATCAAATTGTCAAATGAATCTATTTACCGTTTAAAATAAAAATAATCACCTAAAGTCATGTAACTCGGAGGCATGCCAATCCATTTATGGTCATGCATTTATAACATATTGTTATTTGATAGATAAGCATTGACTAAATTATAATTTAATATCATATGAATTTATTGACAAACTTATACAATTTATTTCTTGTCTATAAATATATTTTTAGACAAGTATACATATAAAAGTATAAAATTATATATAATTAAATTGAGCTCTTATGTCCATGATTTTATTCATGAACACATTATTATATTTGAGTTTGTTTCGTTTAATAATCGAACCTGAACTTAAATCTTGAATTTGACTTGTTTTCTAAACAAATGAACATAAATAAGCTTTTTCTTGAGTCGAGATTAAGCTGATCATAAACAAGTTGATGCATTTATAGCTTTAGAAAGGAATGAACTTGGCACTGTCCTAACAAAAAATGTTAATTGCATTGTCCCCATTAATTATGGGATAACAGCAGTTCAATCCCTCCTAAAATTTTAATTGGAGCCAAGTTTAAGAGAAATTAGCAAATTACCTCTTACTATTATCATTTTCTATAAAATTTAAATATTTTTTAAAAAGAATATTCATTCTTTTAACTCAATTATTATCCCAAAAAAATAGGATTGTGTCCCATCTCAGTGTTATCTACAGAGAAACAAACATGAAATACCAAGTTTACCCTTTAAATCAAATGGGTAAGAAAAAAAATGAGAAACCCCATTTTTTAATAATAACAAAATAAAAGTCTCCTTTCCAGCATCAAAACACAATAGAGCTTATTTTCATCTAATGCCAAATTCCAATCAAGCATTTTGTCACACTTTCTAAGCATCTTAATAAACCCAGTTTCACTATTATTTGCAGCATATTGTTGGCACTTGGAATTGGTTCAAAGTTGAAATCAAAGGCAATTAAAGCTTTAAATTCGGGTTCTATGCATTGCAAATTATGATACGTACCCAAAATTCCAAATCCTAACCTCCAATCAAGGTTTTTTATTTTTTATTTTTTAAAGGTTTTTTCATTTCTCTCCCATTTTTTGCTAACTTTCCTAAGAATCAAACAAAGTTCTCTCTCCCCTGCTTTCCCATTTCTCATCCACCCCCCCCCCCCTCGGCCCCTCCTTTTCTACTCTCTCTTTTCCATTCTTTCTTGCCAACAAAGGAAAATGATATTCT
The DNA here is from genome assembly GCF_040712315.1 of Castanea sativa. Taxonomy (NCBI): domain Eukaryota; kingdom Viridiplantae; phylum Streptophyta; class Magnoliopsida; order Fagales; family Fagaceae; genus Castanea; species Castanea sativa. The sequence continues at coordinate 42,917,339 of NC_134014.1, forward strand.
TCCTTTACAAACACTTATCAAAATCAAACACCGTTATCCATGTTTCCCCCATTTAGATCTTATTAGCCTTAAGATTCAGCCCTCCCCTAATTTACAAATGGATTTCATCAAATTGGAGGTCATTGACGGCCTTTATTGATTGTGAAACTAATTAGGGGTGTGTATAGGTCAAGTTGGTTGGGTTGAGGAATTTTTTCAACCTAACCCACCATGGTGGGTTAAAAAAAATTCAATCTAACCCAACCAATTACAGGGGTTCAACCCAACCCACATGGATCAAGTTGGGTCGGGTTGGACCCATGGATTGAACAATTTTTTTTAATTACTATTATTATTATTAAATCAAGCATTAGAACAACACCATCACAAATATGAACAAATTTATAACCAAATAATCATAAACATAACACCTAACAAACACAAACTAGATGAGAAGAACTTAGGTTTTGGATTTTATTTAGGAAGAGGGGTGAAAAAGTAAATAACAAAATTATATAATATATTTTTTTAATATATATTTTTTAAAACTAAAAATATATTAAATAGAAGTGGGTCGGGTTTGGTTAGGTGAATTTGTAAATCTCATGACCTGAACCCAACTCAACCCACTATAAAAAAAAAAAAAAAAAATTAATTACCCAACCTAACCCACCAACCCTTAAAAACCGACCTAGCCCGGTGGATTGGGTTGGGTCAAGTCGGTTTTAGCGGGTTCGCAAGTTCACTGCACACTCCTAGAACTAATCACCAATATCAAAACCCGAATCTTCAACTCTTATAGTCTCTCTCAGTGTGATGTGCACACCATTGGTGCAATTAATGTAGCTCCTCATCATCCCTTACAACCCTTTTTTCTACTCTTATGTGGCGTTTGGTACGGGGAATCCACATTACTCCTGGCATCTAGATTCCCAGGAATGTGATTCCTAGGAATCACATTCCTAGGAATGTAGCTATTCCTATGTTTGGTTTTATTGGGAGATTTTCAGGAATGTGAGATGATAATGTTTGGTGTATTTCTAGGAATCTTAAATGAATTATTTGTTTTTCCCATTTTGTCCTTAGATTTGAATGTGAAGTACCAAGCTCATTAAAAAAAAAAAATCTTCCTTTAAATAAATAATGAAAAAATATATATAAACTATTAATTAGTCTTTTAAAAAAATATCTTACTCTAAATAGATAGATAAAAAACATTATATAAACTATTAATTAGCAACACATTCATTAAAACTGTGATCTAACGTTTCAAAATGACAAGAATAATACAAAAATAACAACTATTAGCAGAGTTATTTATCCTGTTTATGTTGTTTTGGCGGGAAAAGATAAAGACAAGAGAGAAGATATTGATAATTTGTTTTATAGTTTATCTTAATTGCTTAAATGATAAGGAAAAATGGTTAAAATTGTCAATTTATAAAAAATACAATTTATTTTAAGTTTGGGAATCTGGATTCCCACCTGTTTTAAAGGGAATCCACATTCCCACTGAGAGGGGTTTAAGGATTCCCCTGGCATCTGATTCCCTAGCGTAATTTGCAACAAAACATGAGAATCTTTAAACATTCCTGGGAATCCTAAAACATTACCCCGTACCAAACGCCACCTTAATGTAGTGTCGTTTTGAATGCCTACTTCTACCTCGATTACACCTATTGCATTTGGTTTTGTTTTGTTTTTGTTTTTTCATTTTCATAATCAAATTGCATTTGGTTTTGTCTCTTTTGGGTTGTTGTGCTTGGCACCCACAAAAATGCCATTTGGGGAGAGGAGGGGTGAGGAAATTTGTAATTTTTTTTTTAAAATTTTGGTTATCGCACCTTTATTTGAAGATATAGATTTATAACAAACTTACATACCAAACTTTTCATTAAATTTTTTTTAAAAAATTTAACGAAAATTGATACGCTCTCAAGCCAATTTGCTAATTTCCAATAAATTAGTTGGACAATGCTTTATTACTAAACAAAACCTTTTTTTTTTTAGAGAATTTCAACTTATAGTGTCCGCTCTTGATGGTAGCCTTTTATTATCAAACCAAGAAACTAATTAGTTTTTGATGTAGGTTGGGATTGAACCCTAAATCTTTTATTCAACCATTAGACACTTTACTAGTTGAACAAACTGGAACCCACTTACCGAACAAAACTTTAAGTGAGAATGAAACTAAAATTAACGTTAACAAATTGTATACACTTGTTATAATAATAGAAATTTTATGTGCACAAAATTTTCATAACACTTTTCAAAAAAATTTTAAGTGACAAGTTATTACTTGCTGTTATTGGTGGGCAGAAAAATAATTTCAATGATGAGTTCAAATTAGAACCAATAATAACTTACCATTTATATTTTTTATGAAAGTGTTATAACTTTCACAAAAAATATTGTGAATGTGACATTTCTTATTAGTGAACTGATTAAGTAAATTTTTTTTTTTGGAAAGTCAATCTTACAACATTCCTAAACGGGCTGAAAATCAAATTACTTATACAAGCACCTAGCTTGATGGGAAAGAGAGGTCCATTCTATCCAATCCATTTACGAGCCCACGTAATCCCAACAATCCGAACCGGTCCAACTCCAAGCTAAAAGCCTAAAACTTGTACCTCTACTTTACGATACCAGCACCAGCACGAGTCGCTCACAACAAACCGTGCTCCCCCACACACTCCCCACTCGCAGAACCCAAAGGAAAACCCAAATAAAAAACAAAAATAAAAAAACAAAACAACCCAAAATTCACAACCAACCAACACGAAAGAGAGAGAGAGAGAGAGAGACAGAGAAAAGTCCAAAAATTCTAATGGATGCTGCGGCACTGGCCGGAGATGAAGCCTCGCCGGCCAACGTGATCACCCGGTGGACGTACACGGTGTCACAGCGCTACCAGCATCTCCTCGACAAGTCTACGCCGCACGTTCTCAACCGCTGGATCGCCGCCGTCGTGATCGCCTTCATCTACGCCGTCCGCGTTTACTTCCTCCAAGGCTTCTACATCGTCTCCTACGGCCTCGGCATCTACCTCCTCAACCTCCTCATTGGCTTTCTCTCTCCTCAGGTAGATCCCGAGATCCACGACCTCTCCGATGGCCCCACCCTCCCTACGCGTGGCTCCGACGAGTTCCGCCCCTTCGTTCGCCGCCTCCCTGAGTTCAAATTCTGGTGCGTTTTCCTCAATTTTGTCTTTTGACCGTTTTTAGGGTTTTTGACAATGGTTCATACTTATATATGGGGGGATTGGCATTTCGAGATTCCGTGATTTTGGGGATACTGATGAGCTGTGGATATCAGTGTTGTGTTTTGAATTGAAATTTTGTTGATAATCAGTTATGTCACCGAAAATACTGGAAATTTGATTTAGGGTTTGGTTTGATTTGATTTTGATATGATAGCTGTTAAGGGAGTTACAAGCAATATTGTATTTTTTTTATTTTTCTGTTTGTTTTGAATTTTGTATTATTGATTGCTAGATACATGTAGATAAGTCCGTGTATGCGTTTGATTTGAGTTAATGGTACATGTGCTTTGCCCAAAGCAAGATTAATTAGTGAAGGTTTAGTCATGCCAAGCTCGGATGTTAATGGTCAATGGTCATTTAGGCTTCGGATTTGTTCGTCTCTGGAATTTCAGAGTAATCTTGGAGGATTTAGATGGACGATAGAATAAAAGATGGGCGCTTTTTCTTGTGCCTTTTGGCATTTGCATCAATTGGAATCTGGATTGTGTTCCGGTTTGAGTTGTTTGTAAATCCTAATGAACATCTTTTTATGTATGGTACCAATGAGCTATAATTAAAATGGCGCTCCTTGTCTTGTAATAATGGGATGCGGGTGAATTTGTACCTTACTAATCAAAATATCTTTTATAGTATACTAGCTTGTTTTTGTTGAATTGTTACACAATGGTGAGAAGTGGTGAAATCCACATGAAGATTAGCTGGGACGTACCCAGTGCGCAAGTTGATCATGGAGGCTTGGAGTGGATACACACTAAGAAAAGATTATATAATAATCCATGTTTATTTAAGGAGAACTATTCACTTAGAAAATGTCACTTTGGATTAATGTGATGCCCCCTATAAGAAGTGATAAGCTAATTTTCAAATGTTTCAAAATGTGCCACCTAACTATTGTCAAAATTCTGTAAGAAAAGAGGTTGTGGAATAACTGAAATGAAAGGGTTAAATAGTGCAGTAAGATTAAAATGCTAGCACACTCTAGACACGTAAGTTTACCTGTAGACACATTCTCAAAAAATAAAAAAGTTTACATGTAGACATATTCACCCACACACAGAGTTATATAATTTCCACATTGGATATTTTATATTCTTTGGGAACATTTTATTCCTTCCATTTGCATGATACTAGGCCAGTATAGCTGATTTAGTGCATTCATAATATAATACTGGTGTTATCTTTTCTGACATTTTTTTTTTACTTCTAATATTAAATAAATAATGGTTGGGTTTAAATTAAACTTGGTGTTATTCTATGTAATATTATATCTACCAAATTTTACATCATTCAGATGTCATTTGCTATAATAACCTTTAACCCTATTATATATAGAATACTTGTGATTTTTTGTTTTCATGGTATTATATAGCAAGGGTTGGGTTTAAGTTACACTTGGTATAAAATTCATTTAATGTTATACTAGTCAATAACTTAATCTTGTATCAATATTGAGCCAAGTCCACTATTAGATTACATGTTCTTTGTATGCTTTTTTTTTTTTTTTTTAATTTATAAATTGCATGTCCTTTGTAAACTTAACATACCTAAAAAAAATGAAAAGTTATGAAGTGTGTAACATTGTTAAAAAATTACACAAAAATGTATCTAAGTAATTGAACTTGACCCTAGAGAGAATGTTAATTTGCATCTTTTATTTGTTAGAGGTTCTTTTTAGATAATGTTCTTTGGGACTTCATTGTCCAAGTTACTCTTATACCAAAATTACTTATATGATCATGAAAGTTTCCATCCTTTATGCTGTCATTTTTTTACCAATAAGTTGGAAATTTTAACACACTGGAACTTTCACACTTTAATGTGTACTGAAATCTCGGTTTTCCTCCTTGGAAGGTACTCTATCACAAAGGCCTTTTGCATTGCTTTTTTGATGACATTCTTCAGCGCATTTGATGTACCTGTTTTCTGGCCAATACTGCTTTTCTATTGGTTGGCACTCTTTATTCTAACTATGAGGAGACAGATAACACACATGATCAAATACAAATACGTTCCATTCTCATTTGGAAAGCAGGTATATACACACCTATCTTTCTTTCAAAATTCTGATCAATGTAGGCTGTGTGCTTGACATTTTAATTGCTATCGGTATCATATTATTGCTCTTGATAATTAAGTTTATTTTATTTTATTTTGGTAGCGGTATGATGGAAAGAGAGCCTCATCATCTGACAGTACAAGCCTTCCTAGGGATTGAGTGCTTCAGGTAGATTAACTTATATATGCTTCTTTTAAATCACAAATCCACTGGTGGCTCAAACTATTCTGCAATATTATGTCAACAGACAGATCTTTCTGACGGATATTGTGGTAGAGCAAGTCACCTGGAGAACTAGTTTCAGCACCTGGATTATAGTTCATTTCCCCTTCATTTTTTCCCGGCAGGCTTCCTTATGCCTCCTGGAAGTTTAGTTTTGGGGAGATGAAGTGGCTGCTGATGTCTTTTTCTTTTATTTTAATCCCTAGTATTAAGAAAAAAAAAATCCTTTTGTATAGGAGGGACATTCTGCATTCCTGTCGCGGGATTTTTCATATATTAGCATGTATTTCACAGAGCCTTGGCAGTATGGAATGAATCTTGCAATGACTCTTGCTGCGCAATTGGATTAATTCAAATTTAGTTCTAAAGTGTATTTCTTGCTTGAAAGTTAAAATCGTCCCTGCTATCATGCTGACCTTTTTCAGAAGAATTAATTTCAGAAATTGTTATTCATCAGATCTTGTTTGTTTTAATTTCTGATGTGAAGATTATGCTGAACTAATTTCGTCATCATTCACCAAATAAATTGCATTTTTTTCGTGGAAATGGTTGAGCTGGATTAGCCAGTTGGTCATGGGCTATGGCATGCTCAATCTTTGTCAAATGCCACTTAACCGAACTAGCCACTAGGGATATAAGTTTATCATAGGATAGGATTTGTTGAAGTTGGTTTAATATCTGAACAGAGCATGGTGCTCACTTAGTCAGCTAGTTGCCAATCAATTGTTGGATTTGACACACAAAAACCTAGAAGAGCATTGCTTGGAGCGGTGGGGTCTGCTTGTGTTCTGTAATGATTTACTGTAATGATTTAAGAAGTGTGATTTTTTCATACAATTATTGTGTCAAATAATTTGCTGCAGCTTGTCTCACTCTCTTTTTAAGCTCTTTGGTCCCAAACGTTGGAAGGTTCTCAAACCCCACATTTCTCTATTAGTAGGTTCATTTTTTAAGGAGTGTAACATGAAATTTGTATTTGCACTGATGATGTGTATCAATAGCAGTTAATCTATTTCGGGGTGCCAGCACATGACCTGAGTTAACGCAGAAAAGTAAAGATGCATTCAGGCCAGCCTTTATCAATCTGCATATTTTAGTTTCGCTTTTGATTACATCGTAGGTTTAGAGCATCCACATCAGTTGGTGGATAATCTTATATAATACAAAAATTCATTCATTTTACACATTTTGGCAAAAAAAATTCCCACATCAGTAGGTGTAAAGTTGGGTAAAGATGTGCAAATCCTTCCATAAGCTACAGTAACTGTGTATATTTACACGGTTACTGCAATTCGTTTATCCCTTATTTTATTATTTTCACGTTCGCTCGTTTTTTTTTCTCTTTTCTTCGTGCTCAACAAACTGCTTCTTCTCTCCTCATCTTCTTCTTTTTCCTCAAATGCACACAAACACCCCCCCACAAACAAACACATCCACACACAGAGAAAACATCAGAGATACACTTGCTCAAAAAGAAAAAAAAAAACACACACACACACACAGATACACAATCGGTGCCTGACTGGAACGATCGGTGTTTGTGGGTCTTTGACTGGAATGATTGGTGTTTGTGGCTTGCTTGATCGGAGATCGGGAGATCTGACCGAGATGAGTCTTTCCTGATCGGAGCCTGATCAAAGCTAGGGAGATCTCGGATTTGATCGGTGCTTGTGGATTGGAGCTAAGGAGATCAGTGCTTGTGGGTTGGAGCTAGGGAGATCAGTGCTTGTGGGTCGATGCTTGTGACCGAGATGCTGTGGATTAGACCGAGAGGAAGATGGGTAGAGAGATGGGTATAATGGAGTTGAAGTTTGCGGCTCCGGTGGAAATAAAGGAGTTGGAGGTGGATAAGAAGAAGGGTTTGTTGGGGAGTGAGAGTGTGGGGAGAGGGAAAGGGAAGCGGTGGTCGCAGCAGGCGAGGAAGAGGAAAGAGGAAAGAGGAGGATGAGGAGTTTCCTGTGGATGAAAATGGGTAGAGATGGGTATAGAGAGAGCAATAAATCAAAAAAAAAAGGGTAGAGAGACAGAGAGCGCAGGTAGGTTAAGGGGGTAGTTAAGAGAAATAATAAAAAAATTTGAGAAAATTGATTATTTAATTAAAAGAGGTAATAAAATAGATGAACTAATGTGGGTGTTTTGTAAAAGTAAATGTGTAAAATAGAAAAAGTAAGTTTTTAGTGTAAAAATAAACGTGTAAAATGAACAAACTAACGTGTTTGCTCTTAGAGAAACATACACTGTTTAAAGCCAGCTTTTAGCTTGCTCATATAGTATTTTATTACAAGCACACAGGGGAGCTTCACGCGGACTTGTTCGAAAGGAATGATTTTGTTGTAGAACTCATGGTGTACAGTGAGCACTTGTCAGAAAATAGTGTGATCTGCATTGGAAATTGTTATCATTTTCTTAAGAAAAAAAAAAAAATTTGGATCATACATTTTGGGCACCTACCTGAGTTCTGAAAATAAAAAATTGTTACTATTTTGGTCGCTATTGTCATCTTACTAACGAAAATAGCTTACATGTGGCAAACGGGGTGCATATTTGACAAGTTAGATATTAACTTGGCTAATAAAATTAAAAATAAAAAAAAAATTATTTGGCATTTAGAAAATGTCACATTAGCAACACCGAATTCTCCAGTAAACAAACTAATCTCCAATAAACCTATAAACCTAGAAATTTTCTTAGGAAATAAACACAAAAAAAAAAAAAACCTTAGAAAATTCAACTCAAATGCAAAATCATGAATCTTGTGGTACAAGCACGCATAAAACTGGTGTACTTTTTGGTGTGTTTACTACCGGTCAAAATTTGTTCCCTTTTATAACACCTTGAAACTCCTTGAGAAGGTGGATTCCAAACAGTTTCCCATTTTTCCTTGTTCAACAAGCACACCATGAGCTTTCGAAAACCATTCTTCCCCACAGATCTATGGCTGAAACCCACGACTGAAGACACATGGTCACACCCTACCAATCTGAGCCTAGATCAAACCCACAATCACAGATCTCCACTTGCACTACCACCATCACCAATCTAAGCCCCTCTCTTCACCCCCATCACCGATCTCCACTTCCCCTACCGATCTACAACTACCTATTTGAGCCAAGATCAATCCCACAACCACCAATCTCCACCTACACCACCACCTATTTGAGCCCCTCTCTCTCCAACCCAGATCAAACCCAGATCAAACCCATATCGGTGGTGAACAATTAAATGAGAGAGAGAGAGAGAGAGAGAGAGAGAGAGAGAGAGAAATGAAAATGAAAGATACAAACACAAACACGCACCATCAGAGAAAGAGAAAGAGAGAGAGAGATAAGATTTACACAAATATTTATTTTTGTTTTGATTTTTCTTTTTGGGTTTAATCTAAAGGAAAGAAGAAAAAGATTGGAAAATAATTTTTTTTAGGAATTATTTTAAATTTATTTTTATTATTAAAATCCTTACGTGGCATTTTTTAAATGTCAAATAAATTTTTTTAATGGTCACATGCCAGCAGTGCACTCCGTTTGCCATATAGGTTATTTCCGTTAGTGAAATAATGGTAGGGAGCAAAATGGTAACGATTTTCTATTTTTAGGGACTTAGGTAGGTGTGACTAAAAAGTAGGGATCAAAACGAGAATCGGCCCAAAATGTAGCGACTAAAATTGCATTTTCGCCTTTGAGTTACAAACTTACAAAAAAAAAAAAAAAAAACTCATACTCAATTTTGTGGGCGAAAAATTGTATAAGCCTAGCAGGAATTTTCTTAATGCTTGAGGAATTGGCTATTGAAGAAAAATATTTTACATGTAAAAAAACTTTAGTAAAATATTTTCAAGTATTTGGTATGACCAGTAAAAATTTTTAGGCAAGTAACAAAAATTGGTGGCTCAACCACTGGAGCTGCTGGTGTTGAAGATTCGATGACTAGACCACTAGAATTGGTAGTCAGAATGGTGGCTCCAGCGACTAAACCGCTAGAATCGACAATCAAAGTGGTGGTTCCAGCGACCGAACTACCGACGACCTTTGTCGGAGCGATGTCTCTAGTAACTAGACCGCCGACACTAATAGTCAAAATGACGTCTTTGGTTACAGAACCTCTAACAACGATCACTGATGCGGTGTTTTCGGCCACCGAACCACCGACATCGATTGTCGAAGAAGAGTCTCCAGCTACTAGACCGCTAACACCAGGCATTAGAGTAGAGTCTTCGGCCACCAGACTGCTGACATTGGTTGTCAAAGCAGAGTCATCAAACATCGAACCGCTAATACTAGTCACCGGAGTGGTGTCTCCGGCCATCGGACCGCCGATACCAGTCACCAAAGTGGTGTCTCTAGCCATTGGACCGATGACTTAGCCACTAGATAGAGGGAGGAAAAGCCATTGTAAGATTTTGTAAAAAAATTTACCAAATTTTTAAAGGTAAAAATTTTACAACCTTTTTATAAAGAATTCTATGGTCAAAGGAAAATATTTTACAAGTTTGACTATATTTTACCTGCAAACAAATACTTGAAAATGAGAAAATATTTTACTTCAAAAAAAATGGAGCGTTAGTTTAAATTTATTTGCAATCCACTTTTTAAATCTTTCATTTTAGCAAATATCTGTATAAACTGAGACAATCATTTTCAATCATTTGTCCCTCAAATGAAAGAGAAATATTATATCCACACTTTCACAACAAATTTTAAATGGCAGGTTATTACGAGCTGTTATTAATAGGCAAAAAAAAGTAATTTTAGTAGTAGATTCAAATTAGAACCAATAACAATTTACCATCTATGATTTGTTATGAAAGTATTGTGAAAAAGTTGGAGGCTTAGTCCATCTCCAAATAAAAAGACAATATTTGGGTTTCATACAAACTCTGTAACTGAAACTCAACCAAAGAGAGATAGAGAGAGCTTGCCAGCTTGGATATACTGGATTCAGCTTGGCCTGCAATAGCCATATACTCCATAGAAGGTCTGTGTAAAAGTAATCAGCAACAAGAAAACAACAGCGACTAATGAGATAATGGTCTGTGTAATAGTTATGCCTTAAACTAGCACACCAAGCATTCCACTTATGGTCATAGTACCGGTTTGCATCCTCGGACAAGTGGGAAAGGTAACTGTCGTTGATGTCGAAAACCACCTCTTGACATAGACAGTTGAAGAGGTTAGCGACTTCAGCATCACTGCCAAGCTAGTGCTCAATTATTCCATGGTAATGAAAGGTGAGCCACATCCTGATGAGAATTAATCAAGTTGTCCATGAACACCACATATGAGGTAATGCCATTGCCACAATCAAGTTGACACTCCTCAAAGGCAATAAGGTTTAGAAAAAGTGACTTGGCACCATCATGGATCAAGGGCCGAGGAATATGGTGTTAGGATTAATGCCCTTAAATCCTATTGTATGATGCTATATATGACATTATGTATGATTTAATGTTATGATTAATAAAGTTGTTTTATTATGATCTAAAATAATGATAATATGAATATTTGGACATTATCATATAGTCCATGAGATGCATAGTATGTGATTTAGTCACAAAAGATATAGATCACAAGTTCTTTCTAAACTCAGAATTTTAGTTCGTCGTCGGTGATGAAATTGGGCATTTTATCTGCGAAGACTATAATATATCAACTAAGATGATTTGTCTTGATCATGAAAGTGGAGACTTCTAGTTGATATGTTGTAATATTTTAAGAGTTAAGACATATTGAATTGGACTGCTGTGAGATTTATTATTCTCCTAACGACTATCAAATGAATGATAAATCTCATGACTTTAATTTACATAAACTCTCAATCCTGAGAGGATAATGAACCCGATCATGAAATGTAGGTTGTTTTGATATATCAGGAGTGAGATCTAATTCAACGGTCAAAATCTCAGTATGTTGGACAGCCACATGTAGTGCTAAAGGAACACATATCCTTAAGATGAAAGTCATAGTCTCTTTGTAGAGATATAAAATATTCCCTTGAGATAAGTTTAATGAGTTTGGTTATTTAGAGTGTTACCACTTTAGTAAAGAGTTACTAAAATTTATATTTTATGAAATTTAATTTCATAGATATATATGAATAGCTTAAAGGATTAAACCGGGTACTCAAGGATTAAGAGATAGCAATTTTCAAAGTGACAGTTATAAATTGTGACTTTGTATTACTACGAATATTTTCATGAATGGGTTAATTGTTTAGGTAATAAAGTCTTGGGATTTAATTTTATTAATAAAGCATAGAGTGTGATTATATTTATATAGTGGTGTTAAATATAATTAATGGTAACTTTGGGCTTGTTAAGAGTTGACATATAAGCCCAAAACCCATTGGAGTTAAAGCTTTATTTGTCTCTTTGGTTCCATCCCAAGCCACACACTAAAGCCCAATTGGGCTGACCCAAAAGACTAGCCCAATTAGATAATCAGTTGTTTATTTAATAAGAGTTATTAAATAAAGTAACTGCCTTTTAATAGTTAAAAAACGTACGTACAATTAAAAAAGAAACAAGACAGTTCTCTCTCTCTCTCTCTCTCTCTCTCTCTCTCTCTCTCTATATATATATATATATATATATATATATATATATATATATATATATATTATTTTTTCTCTTGAACAAGTGCGTACATAGCTAATTGAGAGACTACACATCTTGAGCATCTGTGAAATTGGGGTGAAGAGTAAAGGTCTTCCCAAGTTCAAAGTTCTTTTGTTTTGAATTTCACTCCATCAAGGTACACCTTTCTATTCTTTGTTTCTAAAATTCTAGATATTTCATGTTATCTTACATGAATGAACAAGATACTTGCTTTGCTTCCGCTGTGTGTTTTGTATGAGATGCAAAATCAATTTTTCCAACAATTGGTATTAGAGCCAGGTTTAATATCATGCTTTTATAACATGTGATTAAGTTTTAAAATTAAAGAAAACCGTTTTCTTGGTGTTTTAAAATTATGCTGTAGTTTTTTCTGCATAATTCCCATATGCCTTGATTAATAAATGAGATATATTAATTATTATTTTTAAGACCACATTTATATTCTTTTTGTGTCATGTGTGCTTTTATTTGGTGTTTGTTTTTGTGTAGAACACCATCTACTTAATTGCAAATTGAATTTTTGAGATAAGTTTATAACGGATGAGTATGCATCAAGATTACAACTGCCTGTTATTCAAAGTGGCATATGATCATGTCCGTTAGTCGATGATTCTGTTTTTATTTTTATTTTTATTTTTTTTATAGTCTTTATATCAGTGAAGTCAATTCCGTACTGTATTGGCCGGTACTGCCGGAATTTATCGTATCGGCAGGTGAACGGGAACAAAAAAACCCATGATTCGTACCGCTTAAAATTCTGATCCTTACCGGATGTATCGCCGAATATCAGACATCTCGGCCGAAAAATGGAAATCCGACGGTACTAAAAACTTGAAGAAAATGGAAAAAGTTAGCAGCAGAAAGCTCACAATACCGTCCTCACTGGCTGTTTTCCCATGTTGTCGGCCATTCCCCCAGCCTTCCTCCTTCTGTTTTATCCAGCTGCTTCTCTTCTTTTTTCTTCTTCTTCTTCTTCTCCTTCTTCAGTTTTGACCGAGATTGCACTAGTCTTCTTGTGCCTTTTGTTTTAGTTGTGTGTGTGTGGCTCTTGTTTAATTGTTTTCTTGTGCCTTTTGTTTTAGTTGTGTGTGTGACTCTTGTTTAATTGTTTTGTGTGAGTTCCGAGTCTCCTGACAACCCACGTGAACTCTAATGAGTTCAAATTTCAATAATGCTTGGACTTTTAGGCTGGTTGCCACTTAGATTGGATAAGAAATTTTATGTTTTTTTTAATAATTAATATCATCTTTTTAGTTCTTTATTATTATTGCAATCTAGTATGTTAGGTTATATTAATGGGTTGATATTTGAGCAAGAAATAATCATATTAAAAATAAGCAATTAATTTAGAGAAATATGCTATTATAAATTTAAGGATTCTTATATAGATTTAAATAATTCTAAATATATAATCAAGTATGTCTATATATATATATATATAAATAATAGCGATAAACCCGAAATGGTACATCGGTATTGACCGATACCCGAAATATATCGTACCACTGGCCAAACTAGTACAATCGTTGGTACGGTATTTATTTCCTTGCTTTATATTATCAATGAACACATAAACTTGTAGTGGTAATACTAAAGTTATGATTCATGCTTTTATGGTGTCGTGTCATGAGTATGCATCAAGGTTGCTACTGAATTCGTACGTGTGTGTGTATATATATATATTCATATGCAAAACTTTCATAAAAGGATATGCTATAAATAGAAAATATTAGAATTTGATGTGTAGTGTTTCTTGGATTCTTGGAATCCTTTAATATATTATTATACATATGGATTCATACACATGAAAATTATATAAACTATTACTATGAAGGTATATCTGTAATGTTATTTTAGTTTAACATTAAGCATGCCGAATTCACTTTATGACTATAGCATTTGTGAAATTAAGTTTTTGAACTCAATCTCACTTAATTATTATTTTATGGGATTGTGTTTTTTAATCATGTAAAACTAATTTAATTAGTGTTGATCAAGTGTGTGATGAGATTACACATGATTTCTAAATAAAAACATTTCTTTTAAAATTTCTAGTGGGAGCGAGATTCAAGGGTTGAGTCTCACAACCTCCATTGTCGGTTTATGATTACAATTGTTGAAAAAACTGGTTTTACATCTCATACAAAACACACAGCGGAAGTAACACAAGTATCTTGTTCATTCATGTAAGATAACATGAAATGTCTAGAATTTTAGAAACAAAGAATAGAAAGGCATACCTTGATGGAGTGATATTCAAAACAAAAGAATTTCGGACTTAGGAAGACCTTTACTCTTCACCCTAATTCCACAGATGCCCAAGATGTGTGGTCCCTCAATCAGTTATGTACGCATTTGTTCAAGAGAGAAAATAATATATATATATATATATATATATATATATATATATTGAGAAAACTGTCTTGTTTCTCTTTCAATCGTATGTGCATTTTTTAACTGTCAAAAGACAGTTACTTTATTTAATAACTCTTATTAAATAAACAACTGATTATCTATTTGGGTTAGCCTTTTGGAACAGCCCAATTGGGTTTTAGTGTGTGGATTGGGATGGGACCAAAGGAACAAATAAAGCTCTAGCTCTAATGGGCTTTGGGCTTATCTGTCAACCTTGACAAACCCAAAGTTACCATTAATTATATTTAATACCACTATATAAATATAATTGCACTCTAAGCTTTATTAATAAAATTAAATCTCAATACTTTATTATCTAAACAATTAACCTCTTCATGAAAATATTCTTAGTAATACAAAGTCATAATATATAACTGTCACTTTGAAAATTACTACCTCTTGATCCTTGAGTACCCGGTTTAATCCTTTAAACTATTTATATATATATATATATTTATGAAATCAAATTTCATAAAATATAAATTTTAGTAACTCTTTACTAAAGTGGTCAGGCCTAACACTCTAAGTAACTAAAATCATTAAACTTATCTCAAGGGAATATTTTATATCTCTACAAAGAGACTATGAATTCCATCTTAAAGATATGTGTTCCTTTAGCACTATGTGTGGCTGTCCAACATACTGAGATTTTGACCGTTGAATTAGATCTCACTCCTGATATATCAAAACAACCTACATTTCATGATCGGGTTCAC
The DNA here is from genome assembly GCF_040712315.1 of Castanea sativa. NCBI lineage: Eukaryota > Viridiplantae > Streptophyta > Magnoliopsida > Fagales > Fagaceae > Castanea > Castanea sativa. Next base: position 42,932,602 of record NC_134014.1, read on the forward strand.
TATCCTCTTAGGATTGAGAGTTTATGTAAATTAAACTCGTGAGATTTATTATTCATTTGACAGTCATTAGGAGAATAATAAATCTCACAGCGGTTCAATTCAATATGTCTTAACTCTTAAAACATAACAACATATCAACTAGAAGTCTCTACTTTCATGATCAAGACAAATAATCTTAGTTAATATATTATAGTCTTCGCAGATGAAATGCCCAATTTCATCATCGACTATGAACTAAAATTTTGAGTTTACAAAGAACTTGTGATTTATATCTTTTATGACTAAATCACATAAATCACATATTATGCATCTCATGAACTATATGATAATGTCCAAATATTCATGTTACCATTATTTTAGATAATAATAAAACAACTTTATTAATCATAACATTAAATCATACATAATGTCATACATAGCATCATACAATAGGATTTAACGGCACTAATCCTAACATATGGAGAATTCCATTCTTAAATTTTATGTCCCAGAAGCAATTTGTCATCCTTTTCTTGAACTCGATTCCAGCCTCTGAGTTTTGTAACACAATGTATTAATTGTTGCCTTCATTTATCTGCAATACGATTATGTGACCATCTCTTGATCCAAAACTTAGGTTCCTATTGAGGCCCTCTTTGCAAGAGACTTTGTCGAAAAACATCAATGCAATGAAGGTCACCATGATCTGATAAAGGGTCAAAGGTGGTCGCATATCTAAGTGATGACTCTAATTTGCTCCTATAACTCTTTGTTAATGGCTCATCTGTTGGCATTAACGGGTCGAAGAATTGGAGTACTAGCTTGGCTACAAGTCCTTTATGGTCTGGATTACCTAACTAAAGTCCCAGAAGGCGATCAAGTATAAAGAGTGGAAGCTGATTCTCCAGCATTATCATGTCTTGCTGAATGGAATGCATTGATCCATCCATTGCAAAGATGGGGTCATTTCGAGGGTGACCTAATTGCTTGAATCCTTCATCAGCACCCCAGAAGAGCTCAATCACAAAGCTACCATCAAGCACCATCATTTCAACAAATTCATTGCTGCCAAGACTAGTAATTGATGGCCCTTCATAACCTAGGTTGCACCGACACACCATTTTAAGTGAAGTACCGGTGTCCAACACGTGTCGGACACCGATATCGGTAAGACTCGCCAGACTTCAGTATCCGAGGGGTGTCTTTTTTTTTTTTTTTTTTCTTTTTTTGCTTCTCCGACCCGGCGCCGATACGGATCTGCAACAATAAACACATGCTTAGGAACTGAGAAGAACCAATCGAAGGTGATAAAAACTGGTGGGGTTACGATGCTGCAAAAGGAAGAAGTAAAAATAAAGAGTGAATGAATGTGCGGTAGGAGTTTGGAGAGAGAGAAGAAAATGTAAATAAAATATAGACTGTTCGACTTTGATGAGAAGTTGATGTGACAATTGGCAAGTAGGAGGGAGGGAATATAGTATGAAATAAAAAGAGGGAAATATTTTGTTTTGGATTTGGGCTTAAGCTTAACTTTTAGTTGGGTTTGGGTTTGGGTTTAAGCTTAGCTTTTGGTCTATCTAAATCAACTCAAAATAAAAATATAACCTAACAAACATAATTATTTTATTATTATAATACAAAATTGCAAATAAAGGTAAAATAAACTAAATTGAGAATTTTATTTAAATTCTAGACATAAACGTAATTTATGTCTAAAAATATTTTTAAAATGCCTAAATATAAAATATAATTAATTATTTAATTGCCGTACTCATGCCGTATTGTACTCTTATTTTTCAAAAATTCCTGTCCACCCATATCCGTACCGGTGTTCGTGTCGGTGCAACTTAGTTCGTAACAGGCACGAGCTCTTTCTTCAAGTTCATTCACAGCATCAAGATAGAGATTTATGTCATGATTAGTACGCTTGAGAACATGTTGAAGGGCACACCATTTATGGCGATCCATTTGGCGTAAGCGTCTCTTGCCGTGATGGTAAGGTCCTATAGAGACAATCGCCCCGCCGCCCGGGGGGGGGGGGGCATAAGCTTTGTCATCGCCTTCTCGTATGTAATGGGGGACTCTGTAGATGCTCACCTTTTTCCCATGAACTTGCTGCATCGTCTTGACTAGCTTGCTCAAGTTTTTCTTTAATGGAGATCACCCATTCAAAATCTGGTGGATTTTCTACCTCTTCACAATTTTCACCATAATTTCCTATGAAAATTTGAAGTTATTCTGATGGTTCCTGCTGCTGTTTCTGCAGCGAATGCTAAGTTTGTTCTGGAAATTCTATAGTTGGTGAGGTAGTAGAAGTTGTTGCTACTCCAGATTCTACCGCTTCTCCGAGCTTGACAGTGATTAGGTACCAACTTAAGAGCTCCTTGGTGAACACGGCAACCATTTTTGGGTGAAGAAAGAATGCTGTTTAGTGTTTGCTTTGGATAGGCCTGAAAGATGCATTGCATGTAACAAAAGCACGAATTTATCTGAAAAAAAAGAAAAAAGAAAGAACAAAAGCATGATTTCTATGTTTTATTTTTAGTTTTGATAAATAACAGAACTGTTTTATTATTCGCATAGGAATTTTGACTCCGAACTAAAGAAGAGGGAGCCCAACATTAATGATGTGAAAAAAAAGGAGTTTTCTATATAATAATCATTTGATACTTTAGTTCACTTGAATGGAATGTGCTGCCCACATGGATGATAGATAACTTTTAGGTGTGAGTTTGGATAGCGGCAGGAGTGGCATTTGGTGCATTTGCGTTTCATTTCCCTAGGTCCTGCGCACTATTCACAAGACTTACAAGTACGAAATTCAGCAAAAATAATTTTAAAATTTGGTCCCACGGTACTATTCACACATTTAAAAATAATTTTACTATAGTATTTTCAGTTTTCAGCAATAAGCGGTATCCAAACAGAGGTATGTGTTATGTTCAGTAGTTTTAAGACTTTTTCTTCTGTTCTCAGATTTTGGGCAGTTTACAAAATCAGATATGGATTTTAGAAGATAACGTTCCAAAATATAGTTTGCCTTAAATTGAAGATTCGGTTTAAGATAAGATATTAGTTACACATTGTTTACTCTTGGATGAAAGCCCATTCATTTAATTTGGCCAAGCAATGTGACTTTTTACACTAAAGTTTTTTTTTTTTTAGATGGCTACAATATGCTGACATTTTGTGTAAGAAAATATGCCAATTGAGCTATAAGGTTTTTGGATTTACGTTCAAATTTTTAAGTCTTCTTTTCTTTTTTGTTAATACATCTTTTTTTTTTATAGAGAGTTTCAATCTATGGCGTCTGCTTCTGATAATAGCTCTTTATCATTAGACCAAGACACTGATCAGTTTTTGGTGTAGGCGAAGATTGAACTCCAAATCTCTTATACAACCATCAAAGACTTTATTAGTCCATTATTTATACATTAATATACTATAACACCATATCAACCAAAGTGTTTTCAATCATTTTCCTCCTTGTTATCGTTTACATAAAAATAAATAAATAAATAATTTCCCTTCCTTTCATATTATTCCACGCCTTATAACTACTTTCCTTTAATTTATCTCCTCAATTTTTTAGCTCTTCCCCTCTTCCGCCAATCCTTTTTTGGACTTCTTCCCATCTTCTTTTCTATAATTTTGACATTACTCACTTTGCTCCTCTTTCCAATTCAATTGAGAGAGAGAGAGAGAGAGAGAGAGAGAGAGAGAGAGAGAGAGAGAGACAGAAAACACCCTAGAGTTGTTTTGCAAATTTTTGTTTGCACAATGTTTTTTGGATCACAATTTTAAGTTAAGTTTTAAAAAGTATCCAGGTTAACAAACTTTTAGTGAGACCAACCATTTTTTGATTTCAAATCACGAATATAGTATTTAAATTGGGCAGCCAAATATCCTTTAAATTCTTCTAAAACAAAATCCTTTAAATTTGAAACTTAGAAAGTTCAATTGTATGGAAGAAAAATCTAGGAAGACGTATCCTACTATGACACAACACAAGTTAGAAGAATATAGTTCATCTTAAAAAAATTAATATTAACAAAACACAATTAAAATATGCACACAAAAAAATGTATAATTAAGATTAAAAAAAAAGTAAACATAAACATGCAATTGTAGAGATAGAGAGATGGAAAATACTTGAGGAAGGTATTGCATTTGTAGAGAGAGATACAAAAAGAATATAAAATGAGTGATGTTTATCAGCTTATATGCAATCAAGAAAGAGAAAATGGTTGAGGATTAGAATATGCCTTTGGCTAAATAAGTCTATTTCTTCTTAAGACGACTAATCCTCATATATTATCTTTAGAAGATTTTAGAAAATATATTATAGTATATACCAAATTAAAAATAATTATGCATTCTCACGCATTGCATGTAAACTCGCGACTAATGCAAACATAATATAAAAGGTTAAAGTGTCGTGGGACAAGTCCATTGTGTATCCAAAAAAATATAATAAAAAAATCAAATCATATTACTTTATTTAAAGAACAATGCTAGTACACAATGTATACAAATATAATGTACTTATTAATAGCGTAAGGACTAAGGAATGATTTCTCAATAGTAGGCTTACCAAAAAAGATTTCTCAATAGTCAAAAGTAGTTTACTTTTCGTGCTTTCTATCCCTCTACTACAGTACTTTTTGGATATCCCTACTAAAGTTGTAGAGAGGTAGAAAGCACAAGAAGTTAATTAATCTTAGTTTTTAGTTTTCTCTTAAAATATTACAAGAATTTTATCTACTGAATCAACTGACATATGCTTTAGCTCCAAAATTACAGAGGGGTGATATGAATTTGTGAGTAAGTGTGCTGGGGGAAGAGGGGAAAGAAATAGGATTTTGTAGGTTTATTTCAAGAGTAAGATTTGGTTCTGGGGGTGATGGGTTTAATTGGTGTTTTAGAATTGATAAGTATAGAACTTCAAACACTTTAGCCCATTCTTGTAATGTCCATGGGCCCCACCCCATCGCTCCCTTGCCATTTGTTAGAGATGGGCGGGTCCATTTGGGCTCCTTTCCCCCTTAATCAATCTCATAATTTATTTAGACAGGAAAAAATCAAGTTATATTTTCTCATTTGACATATAAATTAATGAAAAAGCACAGATGTTTCATGACACTTCTTCATCTCCTCCAATTCTCTCTCCGGTGGCAGCATTGACAGCCTAACCCAAGGGTTATTCTTGTTACATTAGTCATTAGAAAACTGATTTCATTAGCGTGTGATCCATAACCAAGAGTATTTTAGATTGTGAATTTGGTCACATATGAAAAAAAAAACTCTTTGGCTAACAATAAAACGTTTGCAGACAGTAACAGATCCATTTCATTTCAAGTCCCTGGTGGAATTCAGACTTACATTGCAATTTGCAAAGCAAATGACATTGAGTTACATTGTCATCAATTTGTGAGATGCAATTGCGATAATATTAATACTATGTTTAACAATGATCATATTCAAGTAAATCACAATACTCGCCCGGTCTTCCTACGGTAGTTTAGGCCAAGAAAAAGAGGGCATATACGACTATCAACTATGACCGGATTGATTAATTTAGTCAGCTAGTCGCCAATCAATTGTTGGATTTGACACACAAAAACGTAGAAGAGAATTGCTTGGAGTGGCGGGGTCTGTTCTGTAATGATTTGCTACTCTTCTTTAGTAAGTGTGATTTCTTCATACAATTATTGTGCCAAATAATTCGCTGCAGCTTGTCTCACTCTCTTTTAACGCTCTTTGGTACCAAACGATGGGAGGTTCTCAAACCCCACATTTCTTAATTAGTAGGTACATTTTTTGAGTGTAACATGAAATTTGTTTTTGCAGTTAATCTATTTCGGGGTGTCAGCATATGAGTTAACGAAGAAAAGTAAAGACGCATGCAGGCCAGCCTTTTATCAGACTGCACACTTTAGTTTTGCTTTTGATTGCATCGTAGGTTTAGAGAAACATAAACTGTTTAAGCTAGATTTTAGCTTGCTCATAGTATTCAGTATTCTATTAATAAGACACAGGAAGCTTCACGTGGACATGTCCGAAAAGCATGATTTTGTTGTATAATCCATGGTGTACATGTGAGCAATCGTCAAAACATAGTGTGATTATTTGCATTGGAAATTGCTACCGTTTTCTTTAGAATTTGAGTTACAACAGAAAATTAAAAAAAAAAAATCATGATCATGTGCGAAAGAATTTATAAGCCTAGCAGGGATCATCTCAACACTTGATGAATTGGCTATTGGGGATTCACAAATCATGAACATCCCTCTAAATTGCCAGAGACAAGTAAAACATAGCTGGGAACTTAGTGGAAATTTATTTGCAATCCAATTTTTAAATCTTCGGTTTCAGCAAATATCTGTATAAACTGAGACAAACATATTCAATCATTTGTCCCCTAGAAAAAGGGGGAAAAAAGGCAATATCAGGGGATCATACGGACTCTGTAACTGAAACTCAACCAAAGAGAGAGAGACTAGAGAGAGCTTGCCAGCTTGGATATAATGGATTCAGCTTGGCCTGTAATAGCCATATACTCCATAGAAGGTCTGTGTAAAAGTAAGCAGCAACAAAAAAACAGCAGCAACTAATGAGATAATCGCCCAGGGATTGCTGAAATAGTTATGCCTTAAACTCGCACACCAAGCATTCCACTTATGGTCATAGTACTGGTTCACATCCTCGGACAGGTTGGAAAGGTAACTGTCGTTGATGTCGAAAACCACCTCTTGACATAGGCGGTTGAAGAGGTCAGCAACTTCAGCATCACTGCCAAGCCAGTGCTCAATTATTCCATGGTAATGAAGGTGACCCACATCCTGATGAGAGTTGATCAAGTTGTCCATGAACACCACATATGAGGTAATGCCATTGCCACAATCAAGATGACACTGCTCAAAGGCAATAAGGTTTAGAAAAAGTGACTTGGTACCATCATGGATCAAGAGCCTTGGAATATAGAGAATTCCATTCTTGAATTTTATGTCCCAGAAGCGATCTGTCTTCCTTTTCTTGAACTTGATCCGGCCTCTTTGAGTTCTGTAACACAATGTATTAACTGTTGCCTTCGTTTATCTGCAACACGATTATGCGGCCATCGCTTCATCCAAATCCTAGGTTCCAGTTGAGGCCCTATTTGCAAGAGACTTCTTCGGAAAACATCAAGGCAATGAAGGCCACCTTGATCTGATAGAGGGTCAAAGGTGGTCGCATAGCCAAGCGATGACTCCAATTTGCTTATATAACTCTTTGTTAGTGGCTCATCTGCTGGCATTAACGGGTCAAAGAATTGGAGTGCTAGCTTGGCTACAAGTCCTTTCTGGTCTGATTTACCTGACTGTAGTCCAAGAAGGCGATCAAGTATAAAGAGTGGAAGCTGATTCTCTAACATTATCATGTCTCGCTGAATTGAATGCATTGATCCACGTATTGCAAAGATGGGGTCGTTTCGAGGATAACCCAGTTGCTTGAATCCTTCAGCAGCACCTCGAAAGAGCTCAATCACAAAACAACCATCAAGCACCATCATTTCAACAAATTCATTGCTGCCAAGACTAGTAATTGATGGCCCCTCGTAACAGGCACGAGCTCTTTCCTCAAGTTCCTTCACAGCATCAAGATAGAGATTTATGTTATGATTAGTACGCTTGAGAACATGTTGAAGGGCACGCCATTTATGGCGATCCATTTGGCGTAGGCGTCTCTTGCCATGATGATAAGGTCCTATAGAGACAATCTGGGGGACATAAGCTTTGTCATCGCCTTCCCGTAGGTAATGGGGGACTCTGTAGATGCACAGCTTTGCCCATGAACTTACTGCATCATCTTGACTAGCTTGCTTAAGTTTTTCTTTGATGGAGATCACCCATTCAGAATCTGGTGGATTTTCTACCTCTTCACAATTTTCACCATCATTTCTTATGACAATTTGAAGTGATTCTGATGGTTCCTGCTGCCGTTTCTGCAGCAGATGCTGAGTTTGTTCTGGAAATTCTATAGATGGTGTGGTAGTAGATGTTGTTGCTACCCCAGATTCTACAGCTTCTCTGAGCTTGAGGGTGATTAGGTACCAGCTCAAGAGCTCCTTGTTAAACACAGCAACCATTTTTTGGGTGAAGAATGAATGCTATTCAGTGTTTGGTTTGGATAGGCCTAAAAAAGATGCCTCGCAAGTAACAAAAGCACGATAGAAATGCTTTATTTTTCCATAGGAATTTTGACTCCGAAGTAAAGAAAATGGAGCCCAACATTATAACGTGAACAAAAGGATTTAGCAATATATTTATTTGATACTTTAATTCACTTAAATGGAATGTGCTGCCCACATGGATGGTGCCATGGTGGACCGCTTTGGTTTGGAATAGCAAATAGCAATTGCTTTTTTTTTTTTGTGCTAGAGAACTTTTAGTTGTGTATACTTTTAAGGCTTAGAGCACTTGCAGCAGTGGAGCTAAATAACTATATAGCTATTTTAGCTCCACCAAAACACCAAAAAGAAGCATGCAGCAATGGAGCTAAATCTATATTTTTTTAGCTTATTGCTATAATGCACATCTATAGATAGATGTACACTGTTCATGAGAGCTAAAAAAAAATTAATTTTTTTTTTGTGTTCACATTACCTTTTTTATTGTGGTGTTTTTATTGTAGTGAGATGTATTATTTTATTGTGGTAGATATATTATTTTATTGTGATGTTTACATTATTTTATTGTGTTGAAAGCTAAAATAGATCCACTGCTGCAGCATGTGTGTAAGTAAAATAGATAAAGTAACTTTTAGTGGAGCTAAATTGCTAAATTTTTAGCTCCACTGCTGTGGATGCTCTTAAGGCTTGTTCTCAGTATACAAGATCAGATCCGGATTTCAAAAGGTAATGTTCCAAATTATATTATGAAGGTCTCAAATTGAAGATTAGGCTTAAGATAAGATATTAGTTGTATGGAATATACACAATTTTTAAATGTGTGAGACGCAAAAAATATGCGTAAAAAAAAATCATACAAGACAATATTTATGTGATTTGAAAATTTATTTACGTTCACAGAGTTGCAATAATTTCACCGTTTATAAGAAAAAAATAGAAAATGTGAGCAGTATAGTTTTTCTCTATATATCAAAACAAGACATAAAACTATAATATGAAATAATGGTATTTCTTTCCTACATAAAAGATTTACAATACGCTAAAAATGAAATATAATCCGAATAGAATACAACTAAACTCTAATAATTCATTGTTTACTATTGGATGAAACCCATTCATTTAATTTAGACAAGCAATGTGACGACTTCTTTATGTTCAAGTTTTTAAGTCTTTTTTCTTTCTTCTCTTCAATATTTTTTTTAATATATCTTTGTTGTGAAACTTATGGTTAGTAACTTGATATATGTATATTTTATTCTATAGAAAATAAAATAAACGTGAACTATCTATATATAAAAGAAAAAAATATTATATAAAAGTTAGTTTCCCAGACGTGAACGTAATTATTACAACTTGTCAAAGGCACTGTTGAGGTTGACCCACCTAAAAAAAAAAAGTTAACCTTTGTTTCTGGTGTGTTTGGGGTGTGCTACTATTCACACCTTATTCTTAATCTCCTTTAATCTGTCTCCTTTTTCTTTTTCTTTTTCTTTTTTTTAAGCTCATTTTCTTGACTTATTAAACACCTTCCAAGCTCCAGCTACTCTTCCTCCAATCCTTTTTTTTTAATACATTTTTTCATATTCTTTTCAATAAATTTGGCAGTATTACATTACTCACTCTGCTCCTCTCTCCCATTAAGTTGGGAGAGAGAGTTTGTTGGAGAACCAAAAAATACCTACGGTTGTTTACTTGTTTTGCAATTTTGTGTTTCCATATTGTATTTTGGATTACTGATAATAACTTAATTTTGTATATTTATATCATTATTAAAAAGTATTATCATACTTATTTTGAGTTAATTTATGTATTTTATACTTGGTTTTGGAATAATTTTGAATAATTAATTTCATACTTAATTGAATTTTAATATGTGAATATGTCTTTTGTAGGGAAATGAAATTAAACGAGCAGATTTGTGTAAAGAAGAATGCTAATGGACTTTACTTATACAAGGGTAGGCCAACCCAATTAAATTTGGGCCAATTAAAGAAATGAATCAAAGGAAATCTGCTCCAAATCTAAGCGCATTTCGGATTAAAATTCCAGTCTGTGCATCAATTAGTACTTTCGGCATAACTTTCAACTTATGTGTCCAATTGAGATGATTCAAGTTGGACCGGAAAGCTAACTTAAACGGCTACAACTTTGTAGTTTATCAAAAGTCCAAATTATTACTCTAAATGGGTCACAAATGTCTGTTAAGTAAAGCCTAAAAACTTGAGATTTTCTCCAAATGGGAATTCAAGTTGTAGTAGGATTACTTGTCCTATTTAAAGGCTCATTAGGGAAAAATTTAGGAGGGTTTCTGTAGAACAAAATTTAGATTTTCTTTAAGTTTTTTTTTTTTAATATAGTTTTTAGAGTTTTATTTGGTGCTATGGCTTGCTTGAAGCCTTGCTAAGTCAAGGGGTGAAACTCAATCATTTATTGGTATGTTCTTAACAATTATTTTATGGTTTTGGTGTATATGTTCTTGTATTTTTGATTGATTTACTCACCCAGAAAAGTGTTCAGTTTTGCATAATTCTTGATTTATTGTAGACTCTGGATAAGTTAAATGTCTTGCGAACTAATTCACTAGTTTGGTTTTACCTAAAATAAATCAATTTCATAAAACTACCTTAGACAATTAATTCTTGAGTTCTTCTTGTTAAATCATCTAACTAAGATCATTTTTTGTATGAACTTTAGTTGGGTTATAAAATAAATATTGTTAAAACTATCAATAGATGTGTTGTGTGTAGATCCCTAAACTTTAGTGTCTTAATATATTATTGTTTTCACTCAATCTAAATTACCTTTACCAAACCATCAAAATATCTTCAATTAAAATATATTGTTTTATTCTCTTGTGGTTTTCTAATCAATCTCTTTTTCCCTATGGATTCGACCTCGGACTCACCAAATTATTACTTTGCAACAATCATGCACTTGGAAGTATTATTTAAGTCGCATCAAGTTTTTGGTGCCATTGTTGAGGAAAGGGGATTTATCAACAAACCACAAGATAATTAAACTAAAATAATAAAGTTTAATTGAAGAAATTTTGATGGTTTGGTAAAGGCAATTTAGATTGAGGGAAAATAACAATATATTAAGGCACTAAGGTTTAGGGATCCACACACAACACATTTTATAACTCAACTAAAATTCACATAAAAGATGATCTTAGTTGAATGATTTAACAATAAGAGCTCAAGAATGAATTTTTTAAGGTGGTTTTATGAAATTAATTGATTTTGGGTAAAACAAAACTAGTGAATTAGTTCGCAGAGCATTCAACGTACTCGGAGTCTACGATAAATCAAAGAATTATACAGAACTAAACACTTTTCTAAATGAGTAAATCAATCAAAAACACAAGAACATAAATATCAAAACCATAATATAATTGTTAAGAACATACCAATAAACGGTTGTGTTTCACTCTTTTCCTTAGCAATGCTTCTAGCAAACCAACACACTAAATAAAACTCAAAAAACTGTATAAATAAATAAATAAATAACTTTAAGAAAACCTAAATTTCGTTCTATAGTAGCTCCCTCTTGAATTTTACCCTAAAGAAAGTTTAAATAGGTCAAGCAATCCTATTACAACTTGAATTCACGTTTGGAGAAAATCTCAAGTTTTTAGGCTTCACTTAACAGACATTTTTGGCCCATTTAAAGTCATAATTCGTACTTTTGGTAAATTATTTAGTTGTAGCCCTTTAAATTAGCTTTTCAGTCCAACTTGAATCATTGCAATTGGAGAGCTAAAAGTTATGCCCAAAATTCCAACTGGTGCAAATTTTCTTTGATTCCTTTTTCCAATTGGAATCGAATTTAATCTTGTTGGTCTACTTTGACTTCATCATGGCCCTTGTAAAAGTAAAGTTCGTTAACCTTTTTCTTTGCGCAAATATGCTCATTTAATTCCATTCTCCTACAAAAGACATATTCACGCATTAAAATTCAATTAAGCACTAAATTAATTATTCAACATTATTCCAAAACCAAATATAAAAATGCATGAATTAACTCAAAATAAGTATGATAATACTTTCTACTAATGATATAAATATGAAAAATTAGGCTATTATCAATCACAATTTTAAGTTAACTTTTAAAAAAACATCCGGTTAAACAAACAAACAAACTTTTAGTGAAACAACCATTTTTTTATATTTTAAATAGTTGTATAATAGGGGTGACAATTCGTGTTCACGTGTCGGGTTCATGTCGTGTCAAATTATGAGTATTCGACTACATAGGTCAACACTAACCCGACATGTTTATTAAACGGGTTAAGATTCCTCAACCCTAACACGACTCATTTATTAAACAGGTTAGTCGTATCGACCTGTTTATCAGATTTTATCAAAATGAAAAATAAAAATTAATGAAAAAAAAAAAAACAAATAAATATTTTTAATATAAAATTTAAAACTAACGAGTAATTGCATCACAAATAATCATTCAAAACTAAAGTATATCCCAATATCACAAATAATCAATCACAATATGTCAAAGAAAATAAATCACAACAACTAATAAGTTTATATACCTAGAGTTTGAAGAGTATATTGGTAAAATGTCATTTAATTAAATGGGTCAAACAGGTTTTATTTGTTCAACACTAACCCAACCTGTTTATTAAACGGGTTAGCCATGTCAACACGAATATGACACGAACCCGTTAAGCCTCAACAGATAATCTGCTAATTTCGTGTCGTGTCGTATCGGGTTCACAGGTCGTGTCAAATTTTGCCACTCCTACTATATAGTATTTAAATTGGGCATCCAAATATCTTTTAAATTTGAAACTTAGAAAGTTCAATTGTACGGAAGGATAAGCTAAGGATACATATCCTACTATGACAAAACGCAATTTATAAAAGCAAAATTAATATTAACAAAACGCACTCAAAATATGCAAATAATTAGTAATTAAGATTAAGAATGTGGGGACCCGAGGACCGAAGATTGGAAGCATCGCTATAGCCTTCAGTTGTTTCTCATGAAGAAGCATCTATAGCCTGATGAGTGAGGTGGCCCGAGGAGAAAATGGGAAGTGACAGAGTGTCCTTGGGGAGTATAAGAAGTGAAGGTGGGCGCCTTAGGGGATAAACAAGATATTTGTGGGAGGTTTCTTGTAAAGTCTCACATACTCCTCCGCATTAAATTGCTAGCAACAGCTTTATCAGTTGCATTAATGAGGAAGTGACCTGAATAGTAGATCCACAGCTCAGTAGCTCCTTCCACCACCTTCACTAGAAGTCTAATGGGACAAGTGTCCTAAGGATATTTAGGAGGATTGAAGATGGAGGGCTAGGATGCAAGAAGCCATGGAGTATATAAAGGAAAGAGACTCTCAGATAAAGGGGATCTGAAAATAATCAAGAAAATGGATTAGAGCCAGAACAGTAACTGAGAGAAAGAGAGTGAACAGTGTGTGCAACAACCCAAGAACATTGTCCTCAGGCAAGCTTGTAAAGATCTATCTACAAATTTAAATCTTAGACTTTTGCCTCCTCCTTCTCTATCTTTGTCCTCGGGCGAAGCCCAACTTATTCATCCCACTCTCTTTACAAGTATTTATTGATTTAGGCCGGATTTGTGAACATCAATCTCACCATTCTAAGTGGGCTTGGGCTACCAAGATTTCATGCCCTTACAAAGAAAAAAAATGTTCTTATAAAAAATGTAAATATAAAGATGCATTTGTAGAAATAATAAGACAAAAAATACTTGAAAAAGTTGTTGCATTCTTAGAGAGAGATTCAAAATGAATATAAAATGAGTGATGCTTTTATGCAATCAAGAAAGAGAAAATTGTTGAGGGTTAGAGTACATCTTTGGATTTATGGGTCTATTTCTTCTCAAGGTGACTAATACTCATATTATCTTTAGCAAATTTTAGAATACATATTATAGTGTTTACCAAATAAAAAATAATTATGCATTCCCAATTTCCCACGTGTCGTGTGTGAGTGCAAACAAATGATAGAGAGTTAAAGGATGGTGGGACATGCACATTTGACATTGTTTATCATGTAAATTATTTGAAATGAAAAAATCAAATAATTCTTTAAAATGGAATAAAATATCTCGCATTTCCACCTCCTACCCAAAAAAAAAAAATCAAAGAGTATCACTTTATTCAAAACTGGTACAAATATAATGTAGTTGTTCAATCATAGCTTAAGGAATGATTTCTCAATTTCTCATGTTTTTCTATCCCTTTACAACCGTATAATTTGGTATTTATTAATATCTCTACTAAAGTTGTACTAGAAGGATAAAAAGCACTAGAAGTTTGTTTGTTTTTTTTTTTTTTTTTTAATTTTTTATACAAGATATAAATCTACTCTAGTCTAATCTAAGTGTATATGTGTGTAAAGCTCCCTCTTAGAGACTTGAACCCCGGCCCTTGCCCCCCACACTCCACAATCACTTGTACTTATGAAGTGACTATCGCACCAAGAATGTGCGGTGGTCACTAGAAGTTAAATAGTCTTAGCTTTTAGTTTTCCCCTAAAATCACATGAATTTTACCAATGGAATCAAATGACCTATGTTTGAGTTTGACCTCTAAAATTACAGAGGGCTGATGTGGATTTGTGAGTAAGGGTGCGGGGGAAAGAGAGGAAATATAATTTTGTAGGTTTAATTGGTTCTGGGGCTGATGTGGATTTGTGAGTAAGGGTGTTGGGGAAAGAGAGGAAATATAATTTTGTAGGTTTAATTGGTTCTGGGGCTGATGGGAGTGGGTTTAATTGGTGTTTTTAGAATTGATGAGAAAAAAAACTTCAAACACTTTAGGCCCATTCTTGTACAGTCCATGGGCCTTACCCCATCTCTCCCTTGCCTTTTGTTAGAGATGGGCCTGTCCCTTTGGGCTTTTTCCCCTCCTATTCAATCTTATTATTTATTTATTTAGCTAGAAAAAAAATTAACTGACATTTACACATTTGAACATATACAATTAGTGAAAAAGCAGAGAGGTTTCATGACTTCATCTCCGCCCATTCTCTCGCCGTGGCAGCATTGACAGCCTATTCAAGGATTATTTACACCAACTTATAACCTCATACATATATATAAATATACTTAAAAATATACAATAAGATACGTAATATAATTTATATATATATATATATAATTTAAATACTATTGATAGTCATTTTTATATTTTGTTAACTTTTTAAAACAATTTGTAAGGATATTATTAAGTATAAAATGTAAATTGTCCATGTTTATTTATTTATTTATTATTGTGAAGTACTTTTTTTTTTTAATTTATCTATTCTAGACTCTTTGGGTTTTGTACCTAATAACTTATTTGGATGAATATTTATGATATGGTTCTACATTTGATTCTAAAATTAAGAAATAAAACTCTTTAAGAATAAATAATTTAGAACACATAATTTAAATACTATTGATAGTCATTTTTATATTTTGTTAACTCTTTAAAGAAATTTGTAAGTTTATTATTAGGTATAAAATGTAAATTGTCCATGTTTATTTATTTATTTATTATTGTGAAGCACTTTTTTTTTACAATTTATTTCTCTTTGTTTTTTGTACCTAATTGTGGGGGGTAAAAGTGCTTGAATATGCGTTTGGGCTTTGGGCCTGATTAGTTGGTACAAATTTGTTCAATCAGGGTCTCTAGGCCCACAGGTCAATCCGTACTATAGTGATCCGAGGAGTTGTCCGAGGAGTTGTCCGAGGAGGAGTATCTCCTCGGACGGGCCCAGCAAAGGCCCTGGGACTTGCTAAACGGTTTAAAGGCAGAATTCTGGAAGATCTATTGGGTAAAGGTGTGATCCAAGCACCCTTTAGAAGCAGGAACGTGTGAGAAATATCTGAGGAAAAAGCTACTACCACTACATTAAAGGCCCTGCATCTACCTCCCTGGCCGCATTAATAGAGAAATGACATCTGAACAGTAAATTTTAGCCTTCTAGCTATTACTTGAAGACTTTAAGAAGGTGGTGGATGGGATAAGTATCTGGGAGAAAGATTTGTGTTACACGTGGATGAAACAGGGAAGAAGAAGAAGGATATAAGAAGACGAGAGAGGAAAGAAAAGGGGGATCGCTGCTTCTGGGTTAAAAACCTAAAAGTTGTAATCTTTTGCTTAGAAAAAGAAATATTATACAAATTGTCCTCGGCTTACATCCGAGGAGGTTTTTTTGGTTACGTCCATCTATTACTTGCATAGACAGCGGCATTCTAGCCTATTGTTCAACTTTCCAACATCCAAAACTTAGCTTTCAAACCCATACTCTACAAATTTTATTGTATAAGGCTCTTTGGGCCTGAGCCCATCACTTTGGGTTCGGGTACAAATTGTGCACTTACAATTGGCGCCGTCTGTGAGAATCTAGCATTGAAGGAATTGGAACATCATGGCAGGCTTAGGTTCGCATCATGCAGAATCTTAGGGATCCCAGCGCGAAGATCTTTTTGAGCGTCGGAAGGATCGAGAGGGAAGCGTGCATACCGTATATCCTGACGCGAGCCATTCGCGTGGTGGAAGCAGTGCCACCCATAAGGATGATGCCAAGGCCATGCAAAGGGAGATTAACCACCTCAAGAAAAAGCTACGCCATATTAGACGAAGGCGGGCTTCATCCCCATCTAATCCTTCCTCAAGGGGGTCCCGGGGAAGCAGTTACAGTCCAAGGTCCAGGACTCCCCCTAGCAAAACCTTCTCTTACAAATGGGATGATCTACCAAGTCGTAAGCATAGGAAACCTCCCTCCAAGGGCTTGGGGAATGATGCTATGAGCCGAGCGTTACACCAACTCTCCAAATCGCCATTCTCACGCAGGATTGAGAAGGGAAAGCTCCCTAGACGGTCCACCCAGCGCACCTTTACCATTTATAATGGCAGGACAGACCCGGTTGAACATGTAAGCCATTTTAATCAGAAGATGGCGGTGCATTCTCAGAACGAAACCTTGATGTGCAAAGTCTTTCCTTCTAACCTAGGACCTGTTGCTATGAGATGGTTTAACGGACTAAAGTCAGGGTTTGTCGATCCTTTCATGGAACTTACCAGGGCATTCGCGTCTCGATTCATTACATGTAGTAGAGTCCCTTGACCGTTGGACTCACTATTATCTATGGCCATGAGGGAGGGTGAGACATTGAAAGCATACTCCGACAGGTACTGGGAGATGTTTAATGAGATCGATGGAAATTTTGATGAAGTGGCGATTAATACTTTCAAAGTGGGCCTCCCCACTGATCATGATTTAAGGAAATCCCTGACCAAAAAGCCCGTATGGAGTGTATGTCGCCTCATGGACCGCATCGGCGAGTACAAAAGGGTTGAGGAAGATCAACAACAAGGTAAGGGTAAGACGAAGGTTATCCCGCAGGAGAGAAGGGATTTCAGGTCGGACAGGTTCCATAACAATAAGCCGATGAGAGATTACTTTGGGCAATCTGGCTCAGCCACTCCTCAAGTAGTTAATACTGTATTCCGAGAACCAGTTCACCAATTACTGGAGAAAGTTCGTAAGGAACCCTACTTCAAGTGGCCCAGTAAGATAGCGGGGGACCCTACGAAACGGAATCAGAACCTTTCTTGCCAGTACCATTAGGATGTAGGCCATACCACCGAGAATTGTCAGACCCTTTGGAACCACTTAGAGCAGCTCGTTAGCGAGGGAAAATTGAAGCAGCACCTGTATCAACCCAACGAACAAGAAAATCGCTCGGGTTCAAATAATCAGAAGAACAACTCATCTTGGCCTCCCTTGGGGACGATTAACGTCATCTTCGCTGCACCTGGCAGGACCGGTTCATGTCCTACCAAGGTGATGGCAAAGTCACATTCCCAGGCCAAAGAGTCAGGCTCGAGGCCGAAGAGGATCAAAGGGAGTGCGCCTATTTTAGGATTCTCTGATAAAGATAAGGTTGGGACCATTCAACCCCATGACAACGCCCTGGTGGTCACATTGAGGATAGGAAATTATGACGTCAAGAGGGTGATAGTCGATTAAGGCAGCGGTGCAGATATTATGTACCTTGACTTATTCAAGGGGCTTAAGTTAGGGCTGGAGGATTTCACTCTCTATGACTCGCCGTTAATAAGTTTTGAAGGGAAGATTGTTATACCAAAGGGACAGATCTGATTGCCCGTACAGTCCGGCTCGGAAACGGTTGATGTGGATTTCATCGTGGTTGACGCATATTCTCCATACACAGCCATCCTCGCCAGGCCTTGGCTGCATGCTTTGGGTGTTGTTTCCTCAACTTTGCATGTTAAAGTAAAATTCCCTTCGGGTGGAATCATTGAAGAAATTCTTGGTAGCCAAACAGTAATAAGGCAATGCATATCGGCAGCAGTACTGTATTAGGCCAAGACAAAGTCCTCGGCCTTGACTGTGGTGGACTTATAGCAATTAAAAACTCTGGATGCGCTCGGTACGGTGACAGCAGAGGAGGCCATGTGTGAAGATTTGGAAAGATTTCTCATAACTGATGACCCCGAAAGGTTTTTTCAAGTTGGGATACGGTTACCCCACCAAGAGAAAATGGAATTGGTGATGTTTTTGAAAAACAATATCGATGTCTTTACCTGGGATCCCTATGAGGCTCTAGGGGTTGACCCAAGTTTCATTTGTCATCATTTGAACGTCAATTCTACCGTTGTTCCCAAGAGGCAACCACCTCGGTGCTCTTTGAAATAGCATTCCGAGGCTGTCAAGGAAAAGGTGCTTCAACTCAAAAGGGTTGGGGAAATTAAAGAAGTTTTCTACCCGGAATGGTTTGCGCACACAGTCGTAGTGAAAAAGAAGAACGGAAAGTCGAGAGTGTGTGTGGACTTCACAGACCTGAACAAAGCCTGCCCAAAGGACTCGTTCCCGATGCCTCGCATCGATCAGCTTGTAGATGCTACGGTTGTGCATCCTCGAATGAGTTTTTTAGATGCTTTCCAGGGTTATCACCAAATACCATTGGCGTTAGGTGATCAGAAGAAGATTGCTTTCATTACTCCTACAGGGAACTATCACTATAAAGTAATGTCATTCGGGTTGAAAAATGCAGGGGCTACTTACCAAAGGATGATGACCAGGATGTTTGAATCGCAACTTGGAAAGACCATTGAGGTATATGTGGATGATATGGTAGTGAAGAGTAAGACAGTACCTATGCATGTGAAAGATCTGGACGACAACTTTCAAATACTTAGGAAGTACAAGCTGCGTCTTAACGCCTCAAAGTGTTCTTTTGGGGTGGGTGCCGGAAAGTTCCTAGGCTACATGGTGACTCATAGAGGAATAAAGGTGAACTCGACACAGGTCAGAGCCATCCAGGGCCTGTAACCATCTCAAAATCCAAAGGAAGTTCAGAAATTGACTGGGATGACTGCTGCTCTTAGCAGATTTATCTCGGTCCGCTGACAGGTGTAGACCTTTTTTTCAACTGTTAAATAAATGGAAAGAATTCCAATGGTTCGAGGAGTGTGCTTTAGCTTTCCAGCAACTTAAGGAATATCTTTCCCGACCACCCATTATGTCTCGGCCGGAGGTCGACGAAATCCTGTTTGCATACCTAGCTGTAGCTATCCATGCAGTTAGCCTGGTTCTGATAAAGGACGACAGTGGGGTACAAAGACCGGTTTATTATGTCAGCAAATCTTTGAATGAAGCTGAGGTGCGTTATTTGCCTTTGGAGAAGGCAATTCTAGCTGTAGTCCATGCCACACGAAAGCTTCCTCACTATTTTCAGTCCCACACCGTCGTGGTTTTGACTCAACTGCCTCTCAAGTCAATGTTACGAAGTGCTGACTACTTGGGGAGGGTAGCCAAGTGGGGAACTATTCTGGGAGCTTTCGATATCAAATATATGCCACGTACCTCGGTGAAGGGCCAGGTTCTCGCAGATTTAGTGGCGGAGTTCACCGAACCATCGTTAGAAGAAACTGCGAAGGAATCGCACATGAATGAAAAATCAGTTGGCATGATCACTAGCAAAGGACCTCTGATTTGGAAAGCGTATGTTGATGGGGCAGCAAACCAGAAGGGGTTTGGGTTTGGACTTGTTTTGGTATCCCCTGAAAGAATTATTTTTGAGAAATCATTGAGATTAGCGTTCACGGCTACTAATAACGAGTCTGAATACGAAGCTGTCTTGGTCGGTATGAATATGGTACAGAGAATGGGGGGAAAGACAATTCATATGTCCTCAGATTCTCAATTAGTTGTGGGCCAAGTGATGGGGACCATGGAGGCTAGGGATCCAAGAATGCAAGAGTACCTAACCCAGGTCAAATATTTACAATCCAAGTTCGATTCTTTCATCCTTTCGCACGTTTCTAGAAGTGAAAACACACATGCGAATTCGTTGGCCACTTTGGCGACATCCTCGGCTCAATATTTGCCTAGGATTATCCTCGTCGAAGACTTGCTAAATCCAACTCTAACCACTGCAAGTGTCGTCCATATCCATCTAATAAGGCCCGGACCTAGTTGGATTGACCCTATGATTTCCTTTCTAAAAAGCGATATTCTGCCCGAGAAGAAGCTGAAGCAGATAAGATTTGTCGAAAGGCGCCTCAGTTCTGGTTGTCCGAGGATCAGAAATTGTATAAACGCTCTTTTTCCGGACCATACCTGCTGTGTGTATATCCTGAAGCAACGGAGGCACTTTTGGAAGAATTGCATGAGGGAATTTGTGGAAGCCATACTGAGGGGAGATCCTTAGCCCATAGGGCTCTGACTCAGGGATATTGGTGGCCCAATATGCAGAGGGAAGCTCAAGACTACGCAAGAAAGTGTGACCAATGCCAAAGGTTTGCTCCCAATATTCATCAGCCTAGGGGAGTCCTTAATCCTTTGTCTAGTCCTTGGCCATTCGCTCAATGGGGACTGGATATAGTTGGGCCCTTTCCGAGGGCTGTGGGAAATAAAAGGTGGCTGCTCGTGGGAACTGATTACTTCACTAAGTGGGTCGAAACTGAGCCTTTATCAAATATTAGGGATGTCGACTCCAAGAAATTTATCTGGAAGAATATTATCACTAGATTTGGGGTCCCACACACACTTATTTAGATAATGGCGTATAATTTGATAGTAGAGCTTTCAGGCAATATTGTAACGACTTGGGCATCACAAATAGATACTCCACCCCAGCTTATCCTTAGGAAAATGAGCAGGCTGAGGCCGTTAACAAAGTTATAGTCAGTGGACTTAAGAAGAGGCTGGATGATGCGAAGGGTAGATGGGTAAAGGAGTTGCCACATGTTCTGTGGACATATCGGACTACGCCGCAAAGATCCACTGGAGAAACACCCTTCTCCATGACTTACGAGGCCGAGGCGATGATACCTTTAGAATCTGGGTTTCCCATATTAAGGACGAGTTCCTTCAACCCGGGGAATAATGATGGCCTCCTGGGAAAAAGCCTGGATCTGGTCGAGGAACGACGAGAGGCCGCCATGGTCTAAATGGCTTATTATCAACATAAGCTTAAACGAGGATATGATGCTCATGTGAAGCTGAGGCCACTAGCGCCTGGGGATTTGGTGTTGAGGAAAGTCGTGGGTACTGCCAAAAATCTAGCATGGGGAAAGCTAGCACCAAATTGGGAAGGACTATATCGGATCATCTCTGTAGCGGGCATAGGGTCATATCGATTAGCTGATCTAAATGAAAAAATTGTACAACGCCCCTGGAATGTAAACAACCTACAAAGGTATTATTATTAATAAAAAATATTTTTGTCATTCATTGTTCAAATTATCATTATGGAGTTTGGTTTATTTATCGCAGCTCATAAGTATCAAACAGAAACTTGAACATGCATGGTCCACGGACCACATGCCTTGTGGAAATTGATATCCTATTGTTTGTTAAACAGAACCTTAGTTATGTCGGGTCCTCAGAGCTTCTACTTTGGGGAAATTAACATTTCAAGTTACTACTTCTAAGTATCAAACAGAAACTTGGACATGCATGGTCCTCGGACCACATGCCTTGTGGAAATTGATATACTATTGTTTGTTAAACAGAACCTTAGTTATGTCGAGTCCTCAGATCTTCTACTTTGGGGAAATTAACATTTCAAGTTACTACTTCTAAGTATCAAACAGAAACTTGGACATGCATGGTCCTTAGACCACATGCCTTGTAGAAATTGATATCCTATTGATTGTTAAACAGAACCTTAGTTATGTCGGGTCCTCAGACCTTCTACTTTGGGGAAATTAACATTTCAAGTTACTACTTCTAAATATCAAACAGAAACTTGGACATGCGTGGTCCTCGAACCACATGCCTTGTGGAAATTGATATCTTATTGTTTGTTAAACAGAACCTTAGTTATGTCGGGTCCTCAGACCTTCTACTTTGGGAAAATTAACATTTCAAGTTACTACTTCTAAGTATCAAACAGAAACTTGGATATGCATGGTCCTCGGACCACATGCCTTGTGGAAATTGATATCATATTGTTTGTTAAACAGAACCTTAGTTATGTCAGGTCCTCAGACCTTCTACTTTGGAAAAATTAACATTTCAAGTTACTACTTCTAAGTATCAAACAGAAACTTAGTCGTGCATGGTCCTCGGACCACATGCCTTGTGGAAATTGACATCCTAATTTTTGTTAAAAAGAAGTTTAGTTATATCGAGTCCTCGGACCCTCTACTTTGGGAATATTAGCAGAAACCATACCACATTAGTGTTGAGGTGTTGATGAGCCACTTGGATTGCTTTATGCCCCAAACTGAATTCTAAGTTAAATTTTTGATTGTGTATTGCTGTGTCGCATATATTATACTCTTAAGGCATGATTTACAAGTATACGCTAAGTATGTGTACTTTTATTTAAAGTTACGGCAAATTGAAATATTGGAAGTGGAGTTAGTTGTTCCATTCATTCATTTTTGCGCTGATGAGTATTTTTATACTAAAGATTGGAAGTCAAATGAAAATCAAACCAGTCAAAGTTTCTCATTAATTTCTGTTAATGTACATTCAAAGCAAAAACCTTAATATAAAATTTGTTACATAACAAAAAGGGAAGAAGTCCTAACTAGCCTAAGCCTTAAGCCTTAGAAGGGGGTCCTGCTCGGAAGTGCTGGCAGCCTCTGTTCGTTTCAGCTCTAGTTCAAATGAGGTCTGGACTTATTTCCCTTTATCTCTTGCCACCGATGGAGGGACATTGGGCTAGACATTTTGGCTCGTAGGCTTCTCGGCGCCATCGCCCTGT
Source organism: Castanea sativa (assembly GCF_040712315.1). Classification (NCBI taxonomy): domain Eukaryota; kingdom Viridiplantae; phylum Streptophyta; class Magnoliopsida; order Fagales; family Fagaceae; genus Castanea; species Castanea sativa. Next base: position 42,955,973 of record NC_134014.1, read on the forward strand.
TCCTTCTCTTTGTTGGAACCCTTAGGTTCTTTAGGAGTTGGAATGGGCTCTGGAATCATGGAGGGGAGCGTGGAAGATGCCGTCTCGGGGGCAGGTGCGACAGGAGGAAGTTCTTCGAGCACCTGGTTGTCTTGGGGGAGCCAGATGTTTTTAGGCTTCCTCAACTCAGAGGTTGTGGGAATCTCTGCCACATTTAAAGCTTCCTTCCACACTTGTTGACAATATTCCCGGCACAGCTCGGCAAACTCCTCAATCAGTTGGTATTCTGTTGCCTTCACCCTTTCCTTGTAAGCGGTCTTCTTCGCGGCCTCCATGGAGTCCTTGAAGGTACGAGCCTCATCCCTCATCCTAGCAAGCTCCTTCTTCAGGTCGGAGTTTTCTTGCTGACCTTTGCATAAGTCTTCGTCCTTCTGACGAAGAAGCTTGCGTTGCCCCTCCACCTGGGTCCTCATTGTCTTCAGGCTAGCCTCGGCACTGTCCCTTTCCCTTTTCTGCTCTGCCAGCTGTGTGGTTAGTTTCTCGTTCTGCGCAAGAGCTTGGCCAGGGACTTCTCGGTCTCTTGCCTAATCTCCAGTTCAGCTGTAGCTTTCTTCCGAGAGTCTTCCACCCACTTCTCAGCAGTGAAGACTTCCTGAATGGCCTGTGGTGAAATATTAAAATAAATGCATTATTAGTAGCGCAAATTTAAAGTACATAAGAATGGTTTTTTCGATTAAGGTGTAATGAAAGCAATAAAGTGAGGATAAGACTTAGATACTCATCAAAGCCAAGTCCCTTTTTAGCGAGAGGAACAGATGCGGTTGGTTCATCTTGTCTAGGGCGTCCATGTCCTTAGGCAAAAGAAGAGGACGTTCCAAAGCATCGGTCAGGTGGTGAGCGTGACCTTGTTGGAACGCCCTAATGCTGGATTGGCAAGAGATTGGTGCCCCGTCCAGTTTCAACTCGGGATACTAGTTGGCCGGTGTACGGCGTACCTCGACAAGGTCCCGGTTCTCTCCACTTTCCACTAAAGAGGCACGTCGCTTGCCTTTGCCAGTTTTTTGTTGTTGTTGTTGTTGTTGTTGTTTCAGTTTCTTCTGCCTCTCCGCATCTGCCTCTTCGGCCTCGTTCTTCCTCTTCTTCTTAGGCTCCGGAACATGAGGCTTAGGATCAGAGGGAGGAGGGGGTGGTGGCAAGGACGGAGGGACCTGGGACCCACCCTTTTCCTTGTTAGAGACTTTCGAGCCCCTTTTATGCATCAGCCTCCGTAAAGTGGCCATGTCGTCTTCTTCAGAGCTGGAGTCAGGCTGTGCAATTATTAGACCTTGTATGCCCAAAGTTTCGGCGGGCATGTGCTCTTCATCCGAAAGGATGACGAGTGGATCTTCTCGAGGTCTCTCAGCTTCCTCGAGTCGAAACTGGTCGATCTCCTCGTCTAACGATTGTTGCAAGGACGCTGGCTCTTCTCGGACGGCGGTTGTCTGGGAATGTGCCGAAAGAGGAATTGCTGCGATAGGGCGAGAGTATAGTATGATGGAGGGGTCGTTTGGGAGTTCGCGGTTAGAAAGGAAGCCTGGTCGTGACACGTCTATCCTTCTACGTCGTTTGTTTCCCGCGGTGATCGCGTTGTCAATTTCTTGAAAATCCACTGATAAAGGATCGTATCCTAGTATCAGGTGGGCAGCTCTCACTTGTAGGTCTTCACTGACAAAGACTTCGGAGCGAAGGATACGATTCAAGTCTACGACGTTGCAAAGGCTTAGACGCGGACGTACGTGTTGTTTATCTGTGAAAAGAAACATCTGAGAAGACGAGCATGTTTGGATTAGTGATAAATATCAAGGGAAAAAGCAATAATGTGCAATATAATTAAAAACGGCAAAAGTAACGGGATTAAGTCATGGGTTAGGAAATCTAACTCCTATGGAGTCACACTTGGCTCTCCCCATTTGACTGGGTAGTGAGGACCATCAAACCAGTTTCCCGAGGCGATGAGATAGTCGTCTTTCATGCCTCTGTTGGATTTGGGAAGACAGGATATCAGCCTAACGATGCTAGACCTAGATTTAATGTAGTATCCTACACTTTTGAGTTTATGGCACTCATACATATAGGCAACATCGTGCCATATGAGGTTCAGACTCATTTGCTCGTTTAAAGAATCGACACAACCTAAGACCCTAAATACGTTTGGTGTGCACTGATCTGGGCATAACCTATGGTTACGTAAGTATTCGCTGGTTACGCTTTTCATGGGGAGGGTCATCCCACCTTTTATGAAGGCGATCATGGGAATGATAACTTCTCCCTCTCTCCTAGCGCCACCTATGGCTTCTACTGGGCAATATTTCAAGCCTACATCGTGAGGAATATGATATTTGGCCCTAAAACCCTCCATACCGGTGTCAGTATCTACTAGACACTTAAATCTACCCATTTGGTGGGAATGAAAACAAAAGTTTAAAGAAGGAAAGGGATCTAGATGGTGGCCGAGGATAGAAGCCGAGAAGGAATGAGTAAAGAAAGTGTAGAACTTACAGGAGTTGATTTGACGATTCTTCACGAGCTTCTTGAGAGCAAAGATAATGATTAGCACTTAGATGTGATTGATTTCTGAAAGAATGGATGGAGATACGGGTTCCCAGGCGTTTTGACGTGTGAGAGGCGGCTTCGAATCAAAATTATCCCGCCCAATTTTTTAGAACAAACCTAGGCCGTTGGATATGTATCTCACTGTTGAACGTGGGGAACAAGATGTAACTTACAGTCATAAATGCGCGCGTTCCGGGTTTCGAAGCGTCAGAGACGTTTTAAGGGAACGAAAAGACCCCTACACGTGTGGCGGTTTGCAAAGTGTGTGGAGGGTACGCTGTTTGGTTCAAAACTCTATTTCTCTCCTCAGATGGGAGGGAAAAATAAAGTTTTGAGGGGCTATTGTGGGGGTAAAAGTGCTCGAATATGCATTTGGGTTTTAGGCCTGATTAGTTGGTACAAATCTGTTCAATCAGGGTCTCTAGGCTCACAGGTTAGTCCGTACTATAGTGATCCAAGGAGTTGTCCAAGGAGGAGTATCTCCTCGGACGGGCCCAGCAAAGGCCTTGGGACTTGCTAAACGGTTTAAAGGAAGAATTCTGGAAGATCTATTGGGTAAAGGTGTGATCTAAGCACCCTTTAGAAGTAGGAACGTGTGAGAAATATCTGAGGAAAAAGCTGCTAGCACCGCATTAAAGGCCCTGCATCTACCTCCCTGGCCGCATTAATGGAGAAATGACCTCCGAACGGTAAAATTCAGCATTCCAGCTATTACTTGAAGACTTTAAGAAAGTGGTGGATGGGACAAGTATCTGAGAGAAAGATTTGTGTTACACGTGGATGAAACAGGGAAGAAGAAGAAGAAGAAGGATATAAGAAGACGAGAGAAGAAAGAAGAGGGGGATCGCTGCTTCTAGGTTAAAAACCTAAAAGTTGTAATCTTTTGCTTGAAAAAAGAAATATTATACAAATTGTCATTGGCTTACGTCCAATGAGGTTTTTTTGTTACGTCCATCTATTACTTGCATAGACAGCGGCATTCTAGCATGTTGTTCAACCTTCCAACATCCCGAACCTAGGTTTCAAACTCATACTCTACAAATTTCATTGTATAAGGTTCTTTGAGCCTGAGCCCATCACTTGTTTTTGGGTCCGGATACAAATTGTGCACTTACACTAATAACTTATTTGGATGAATATTTATGATGTGGTCCCATATTTGATTCTAAAATTAAATAAATAAAACTCTTTAAGAATAAATAATTTAGGACACATGACACAAAATTGAAACTCTAATTTAAAATTATAATTTGAGTTTTTTCCAGATTCACCTATTATTATTATTATTATTATTATTATTATTATTATTATTATTATTATTATTATTATATAGATATATAGATTAGTCATTAGAAAACTGATTTTATTACCGTGTGATCCATAACAAAGAGTATTTTAGTTTGTTGTATAAAAAAAAAAGTATTTTAGTTTGTAAATTTGGTCACTTAATGAAATAAAACTCTTTAGCTAACAATAAAACATTTGCAGATAATAACGGATCCATTTCATTTCAAGTCCCTGGTGGGAATTCAGGCTTACATTGCAAAGCAAATGACAATGAACTACAATGTCATCAATTTTTGGGATGCAATTGCGACAATATTAAATACTATGTACAACAATGATCATATTTTTCAAATCAATGACAGCACTCCGGTCATCCTTTCGTAAATTTAGGCCAAGAAATAAAGGGCATAATACGACTATCAACCATGACCGGATTAAATGGGTTATAAAATAGAAGCGTCGCTTTCATGCACCTTTAACACTGTTTTTCTTCCCTGGCCCAAAAATATCCAAGAAGACACTTTAAGCACTGCTGATTATCTCAACAGCGCTTTCAAAGGCCCAAAAAGCCTTGCTTGGGTTTTGGCCATTCTTGACTGGGTAAGAGGCTTCCATTAGAATTCCACACTTGCCAGTATATGTCTCCAACACATTGCGCTGGATCTTGATGTATCCATTCTCACCCCAGTTTGTTCCCCATGAGTTCCTCACAAGCCAATAGTCCACGCCATTCTCTGTGCCATATCCAACAGCAACCACACCATGGTCTAGCGCTGAGCCACATTCACCAGAAAATACACCCTGAAATTTTTGAAGGAAAATAAATAATTACTTCAGTGTACAAATAGAGTAAATTAGGGGGCAATTGATACCTAGCCACAAAGAACATAAAGAATGCGTTTGGATAGGAGGCTGCGTCCACGTCTGGGCAGTTTTTTTTTTTTTTTTTTTTTTTCCACGCGCATGTGTCACTGTTCATTGGCCATGAACAGTGATTTTAGGCCAATGAACAGTACTTTTTGGGATGAACAGTAATTTTTACACATTAAAAAATTATTTTTGTACAGTATTTTCAGTTTTCAGTTTTCAGTTTTCAGCCATAAGTAATCTCAAAAGCAAAATTTATGATACTGCTCAATATAAGCAGATCATATGCTTCTAAACTGAGCCAATTATAGAACCAAAAATGGATAAAGCCAATTCCTTGAGTAGCTGACAAGTATGCCTCTAGCTTCTAAAACCAAATTTATGTAGTAAAATCAAATAAAGGAAACACAAAGAAATACTAGTCAGCTTACCGAATCATAGAGCTGAAGAGCCATGCCACTGGCTTCAATTGCAACACTCACAGGCTGATGTGCCACAGCCTTTTTCAAAGCATTCTCATCAAAGGGTGGAACATCCTCGTACCCATCAATACTAACAACCTTAACATTCTTCTGCAATAACCCAACACACAATACCCAATTACAATCAAAATTCAAGATTACCCTAAAACAGATAGATGTTCCTAAGTAGTAAATTGAATCAATCTGATTCAATACATGAGAAAATTGAGCAGTTTGATACGAACCTTGGTCGCGTCGCATTTGCTGTCAACACCTAGGTAAGGGTAGTCAGACTCGGTGTCCATGCCACCGTTTTGCCTAATGAAATCGAAGGCATAATCCATGAGACCTCCATTGCATCCACCATTGTACTCTCTGTCACAGTCCACAAGTTCTTGTTCCGATAGAGAGATTAGTTCACTGGTGACAATTTGGTTTATGCCTTCCACTGCGGCCACTGTTGAGAACGCCCAGCAACTTCCTGCATACCAGCATTAAACACAGCATATATTCAACTACTTGAGGGGGTCTGTACTGTTTCATTCATTTACAGATTTAGAAATGCAAAAGCTACTCCAATTTTATTACAAACTACTCTCGACATCATTAAAAATAATATTGTTATTGTTAATTAAGGGAGTATCAAATACTATACCTTCTTTTATTAGAATGAAAGAAAAAAAAAATACCCGTGACCAATGTTATACCTAACCTTATTAAAAATTTATAACCGACCTCACAAAACTTTGTCAGCAAGGCTTTCCCTTATATGACTTTGGTATTCTATTTTGACGTGACCTGTAAGAAACCGAAATGGAATCTAGATTCCATCTAACTTCCATAACGTATGGTCCAAATCCACCAGTCAATTTACCAAAAAGAAAACTCTACCAGTCAACTTTCGGCCAACAAGTCTCGACTTATTAGTAATTTGCAGCCTCTTTCTTCTCTTTCCTTTTATCCAAAGTATTATAATAATAAAAAATAGACATGAAAAATAATTAAAAACAATTACATAAGTAACAAAATTACCAAACAGCCCCATATAAACGCCAAAAGGTGAAACAAAATAATCTTATGTTAGGTCACTTTGGTCAATCTGAGCTGATCTACAGCTTCAGCTACAAAATATATGAACATATAAAAATAAATATATATATATATATATATATATATATATATACACATTTCTTTTTTTAAAGGTGAAATATACTAACCACAACTTCCTTGATCTTTGATCGGACTAACGGCACCTTTCACCCTCCAGTCAACGGAGTGAGGCAACGTTTCACCGGCGTTAAGAGCGTAACGCCGGCTTGGGTTCTTTGACTTCATGACCCTTCTCTTAGGGTCAGACCTGGTGCCCAAATACTTGGCACGGTACTCCTCGTTGGTTAAATCAGCAAACTTGTTCAACCCAACTTTGTATGTGCGAGCCTGAGAGTTGTGCTCGTCAATGAACCTCAGGTTCTCCTTGAAGATCTCAAACCTCTTGTCATTCTCTCCAATCCCGTTGTACACTTTTCCATGCTTTACGAGCCACGACTGAAAGATCTCCATCACCTCTGCGTCGCTTCGCGAAGCTGAAGTTGAAGTTGATATGATGGACATGTCAGAGGCATATGATGAGGAAACGAAGGAGAGGAAGAGAAGGGTGGCTATGGCTATGGACATGGTTGTCAAGCTAGAAGAGGAAAGGTTGGGAGCCATGTTTTTTTTTTTTCAAAGATAAGGAAAATGAGATGTGTTGTTGATGAAATGTGGGGAGGTGGGTTGAGTTTATATAGAAACGGAGCTTCTCACCAAAAAGGCGAAAAGTAGATGGGAAAATGAATTGGTATAATATTCAGGATTGGTTCATGATGTTATAAATTAATAATTTATCAACTTTATCAAAATAAATAAATATATAATAAATAAACAAGAGGCATTAATTATTAAAGGAAGTCACTCTTGGCACGTAACTATTTTGTTACAAGAGCTTTCTCATGAATTTGTGATTTTTTTTTTGGCGATAAAAACTTACTTTTATTTTTATACAAGTTTGACTAAATTGGTACAAGTGATTTTAAGGTTAAATGTGCAAAAATGACATCTTATGCTATTTTTTTCCTTCACTTACAAGTAGTGTTCTTACAAATGTAAAATACTAAAGCAACTACATATTTTACTTTTAAAAAATTACAAAATAATGTATCAAGGATATGATTGGTATTGCTTTTTCTTTTGTTGGTGTTAATTTGATACTTGGAGGAATAAGGGTTTGAATTAAACTATTAAGAAACACCAACCAATTGAATTCTTAGAATTTATGCAACTTTAATAATGTGATAAATGAATATCATAATTACTTTATATTTGTTTATAATTGACCAGTAGTTTAATTTGTAAAAGCTACGGAATAAAATTTGTAATGTCATTAACATGCATTTCTTCTAAACACTTGGAGGTGGAAGAAATATTATAGACTAATCAATTTTTATATTTAATTTCACAACTTACCAACTTGTACCATTGTGAATAATTTACTAAAAATGATGAGTTTATGTAAATGAAGAAAATACACTATGTATCGAATGCATGTTTCTCTCCTTTCACTAAAGATGGGAATTCCATATGTGAGGTTAATCTTTATGCGAGAGGAGTGAAACATACATGCATTGGTATACCTTCCCTCGTATAAGAGCATTCGTATTAGGTATTGTAAATGTGTTAAATGCTATAATATAACATATTTGACACATCAAACACCAAAAATCAGTTCTCATCAGGTATCTTAAATCTCAAAAATTATAACACACTGCTACGTACCGTCACAAATTTGAGACGGTACGGACGGTGTGCCAAAAGTTCTTTTCCTTATTTTATTTACTTCTCTCTTCTCCCAACGCATCTCTCTCTCCATCTGCAACAGTTCTCTCTCCTCTCTGGTCTCCATCTCTCTCGTTGCTCCCTATTTCTTTCTCTCTTTCATTTTTTTTCTCTCGCTCTCTTCCTCTCTCGTCCTCACTCTACTCCGCAGAATAATCAGTACACGCTCGCCTGGAGCCACCGCCCGTTGATCTCACCATAGTCGTCCTGCACAGCTCCCTCTAGCCTAAAGCCACCTCAAGCCACCTCAAGCCATAATAGTCTTCTCTCTCGCCTAAAGCCACCTTAAGCTGCTAAAACCAATCTCGCCTGAAGCTGCCTGAAGCCGATCTCGCCGCCAACGTCTCCCGCCTGAAGCCGATCTCCGATCTCGCTGCCTGAGCTGTGGGTTTGTTTGATTTGGGATGGGTTTTGAGGTTTGTGAATGTGGTGGCTTGTGGGTTAGTTGTGGCAGTGGTACTGTGGTTGTGGCGGCAATTTGGTGGTTGTGGTGATTATCGCTGCCTGAGCTGTGGGTTGTGGTTTTTTTTTTTTTCTTTTTGGTTGTGGTTTTTTTTTTTTTTCTAGTTGTGATTTTTTTTTTAATTTTTATTTATAAGGTGGTGTTGGTGGATGTGAGTTTATGCCGGTGGTGGCTGTTGGTGTTATTGCGGCAGTGGTGTTGGTTGTGCCGTTGTTGTTGGTGTGGTTGCTGTTAACGATGGGAGGAGAAAATATATTATTTTAATTTGTTGTAAATATTATTTTAATGTATCAGAATTGAAAGATAAAATATCTGATAAATGGGATATTATAAAATGATGTGATAAAATGATAAAGTAGATATTTCATGTGTCAAAATGACATTTTTTTAAAAACATCTTATGAGAATGAATGCTCTAAGTGAGCAAAAATTGTCTATCATTCAGGGTCGGTTTGGATATAATTTATTTTGCTGAAATTGAAAATTGACAACACTGTAGCAAAATAATTTTTAAATATGTGAATAGTACCGTGAGACCTATTTTAATAAAAAAAATTATTAAAAAGTAAAATTTGTGAAATTCGTAAATAATATATTCATGCACTGTTCACTGCTGAAAAATTAAAACACGCAGCTGGTGTAAAAAAAGAGGAAAAAAGTGGACGTGGACTCGCATGTGCGCAATCCAAAAGCCCTCTCAATCGCTCACCTGTAAAGTTACGTCGTGTTGGGAAATTGGTGGCGGATGAGAATCCCAATAATTATTCCAAAAAATAATAAGAGAGAAACGGGACCTAACTCATAGGAACATGAGCAGAACTGCCGCACTATGTGGCCTGTTGGTTCCTCGTTTGGTCACTAGGAATAGAACACCAACCCGAGTCCCTTGCCAGTTGGGACTTGCAATAGTTCCAGTTTAAAATAGAGCCCCAATAATGTGGAATTGGGTCAGGAAAGGAAGGGAAAGCCCATTGTTTCCGCTAATAATATTTTGCTAGGTAAAATTTCTTAATAGATTTCTTACATCACAGGTAAGGATTTCCTGAAACCTGCCAGTCAACTTGAACTCCGTGCCACTGCATGGCCGTTGTGGCAAAGAAAAGAAAAAGGATGGCCGAAAGAGAAAAGTGCAAGTTGGCTTTAAATACGGAATGACAAAGAAAGAAAAATAATAATATAAATTTGCGCAACAACTTTACCACAATATGAAGGGTTGTGTTAACTGTGTAACTTTTTCGATTTTTGGCATTTTTTAGATTTTGACAATTTTTTTTTATTTTTTTTAATGTGAAACACAAAAAATATATATATATATATATTAACAAGCACCGCACAATGCCTATTAACATTTTTTTCAATTTTAATGTAACAGGTTTTTAAATGGTGAAAGAAAAATAATAAATTTATTATTTACGCAACAATGTTGCCACAATTTTAATGTAACAGGGTTTTAAATGGTGAAAGAAAAATAATAAATTTATTATTTTACGTAAAAATGATAGGCAATTAGGGATGAGTATGAAAATACATTTTGTCAATTATAATTTATCACGTAAGATAGTTATGAAAAAAATGTATGAAAAAAAGTTGTGTTACTAAAATTATTCAAATTCAAATGGATTGTATAGATCATAAAATTCGATTAAAATGTCTGAAAGGCCAACTAGCTTCTGTGTCATGTGACTCTCTGTGCATTCATAATTGATTACTTGCCAAAGGAGTCATTGAATGAGAAGAGGACTCAAGAGGAAGGGACCATCCCCTTCTCCTTCTTGCCTAAGCAAAATCCAATGGGGAATGGAGGAAAGTGGAATGCTTACTTCAAGGTCACAAAAGAGGACCATTTACCACTTATAACATTTAATTACAAAGTTTGACTAAATCCTATCAAACAAAAAAAGTTTGAATAAAGAACATGAACAACAACCAATTTGAAAAACAAAACAATAAAGGATCTAAAATTAGCCAATAGTGTGAATTTGTCAACTTATTTGCTTAAAAGTGAGATTAAATTGACTTTTTGCTTGAAGTTATTTCTTATCTCACGTAATCTTTTTTAAAAAAATTAGCTAATAGTCAGTTTGGAGAAGAAGACTTTTGAATTATATCAAGGATATTGATACTTTAGAGTTTATTGGATAGTGCTGCAGGATCTGTAGCTTTTATGCTTTTACAACATAGAGCTTTAATTGGGTTGGAAAGTTCATTAACACTTTCAGCTATTAAAAAAATATAATGATTAATGCTTTTTTCCTGGTTGAGAGTTGAGAAGATAGTGAATTCTGGTTTAAAACTCCAAAAAAATAGGAAGCCATTTCCCCAAGTTTTAAATATTTTTTTAATTATTTAGAAATCTCTTAAAGCTCTTTTGTGATAATTCCCAAACACAACCAGACAATCCCTTAAACTATAGTAGTAGAACGAAATTTAAGTAGTAAAGTATTCCAACAAAAGAATTTTTTTTTTTAAATGGTACGTTTTAATTCCAAAGTTTATTATAGTGGGAGAACTGATATATTGGATTTGATTTAGGATGGACATAAACTGATTTAGAATTGTGATCCTTTGAATTGTTGCTAAAATTGGTAATCGATCGGAAATGGTTAGGTTTGTGTGTTTATTTCTATCAAATCGTATTCTCATTCCTAAGCCATATTCATGCACTATTCTATCAAATACTGGTATAGTAATATTTTATGTACTATTTCTATATGCCCGTAAACAAATTATTAGCGAAACTCTTTATAAACTCTTAAGATTTAAACAAATCCTACCCTTAAAATTTTATAACGTGAGCCAATCATTGTCAATTTAGTCCATAGTATTTTTAATTTGAACAATTAATTCAACCTAATGTTTATGATGAATAGAATTTTTCATTAAGAAAATGATGAACAGGTGGCTTACAAATTGTTGAGTCCAACTTGAACTAATTATTAAAGTATAGTATTCTTATAGCTAGGTGAATCACGCAATTTACTAAATTAAAAAAAAAAAAAAAAGATGTAATAAATTATACTACATAGAGATAGATTAAGTTATAAAAATAGTATTTCATGGATTAAATTGACACACTAATATATATATATATATATATATATATATATATATATATATATATATATTTAAGGGTTTAAATTGCCTCTTAAAAGAATCCAAAAATGAGATTTTCGAAAAACTGTTAATCCTAAAGTCATCACTTCCACGTTGATATGAATAGGAAACAGGTTTACGAGTACAACTCATAGTCTCGTACTCCTGTAATTTCCAATTTGATTTTTATAATAGTTTCAGCTCTACTCTTCCAACAATAAAAACGAAAATAGAGCTGACCAGCTCTAAAACTCTAATGTGGCGTTTGGTACGGAGCAATATTTTAGGATTCCCAAGAATGTTTAAAGATTTCTATGTTTGGTTGCAAATCATGCTAGAGAATCAAATGCTAGAGGAATCTAGATTCTTCCCTTAAATCCCTTTCAATAGGAATGTGGATTCCCTTTAAAACATACGGGAATCCAAATTTCCAAGCTTAAAGGAAATTGCATTTTTTATAAATTGACAATTTCACCCCTTTTTCCTTATCCTTTAAGCAATTAAGATAAAATATAAAACAAATCATCAATATTTTTTCCTTGTCTTTATTCAAGTGCTCACAAATGCATGGGTGAATACATTATATATATGTAATAGATCGCATTTGTTTCATTGTTGGTGAACTACTTTTACTTTTATTGCTACTCTATGGTCTTATTGACTCAAACGTTGTCAGATTGTTTTGTTATGGATTAAACTCTTTTAAAAATTATTATTAATAATAAAAGCATTTGAGAATTTAAATAGTTATTTTTGCATTGTGCTTGTCATTTTGAAATGTTAGACTATAATTTTAATGAATTTGTCATAATTAATAGTTTATATTTGGTTTTTCATTATATATTTAGAAGAAGATTTTTTTTAAAAGGATTTGGTAATTCACATTCAAATCTAAGGATAGAATGGGAAAAATAAATAATTCATTTAAGATTCTTAGGAATAAACCAAATATTATCATCTCACATTCTTAGAAATTTTAAGAGATTCTTAATGAAACCACACACAAGTATAGCTACATTATTAGGAATGTGATTCTTAGGAATCTGGATGCCATGAGTAATGTGGATTCCCCCGTACTAAACACCACATAAGAGCATTCACAACTGAAAATGTCATCCCATCCTATTTTACCATCCCAAAAAGCTACTATATTAATTATACTATACCATTTTACAATATACCCAACAAACCATTTTTTTTTTCATACAACATATTAAAATAATATAAATTACACAATAAAATAATATATAAAATCTCTCTCTCTTCTCTCTTCTCTCTTCATCTTTGTTCTCCGTCTCTTTGTTTTTCTCTCTCTCATCCACCCACCACCAACCCAAACCCAGAACAACCACCCACCAATACACGCTTGTAACTTGAAAAAAGCCTTAATTTTTTTTTCTCTTCATTGCCAATTCAACCATACTCACAAAGAAAGAAAGAGCAAAGATAAAATTCAACCACCATCCATATCAAACCCATACCCAATTCAGCGATACCCACCTCTTCCTTTAGCCATTGGTCACAACAGAAAGAAAAATAAAATTTAAAAAAAAAAAAAAAACACAGAACCCAGATTGCAACCTAAAAGAACCCAGACCTCTTCCTATAGGCATCGATCACAAAAAAAAAAAAAAAAAAAAAAAAAAGAAAAAAGAACCCAGATTGCAATCCACTTTGGCAGTGCTTTTTGACATTAGACTCTCTACTTCGGCAACGCAACCCACTCTCAACAAGAATTGCAACCCACTTCGACGGTGCGTTTTGACCCAGATTGAGTCAGAGCTCTCCAACATCTTCGACGAAATCCTCAAGCTCCTTGACACTAGACTCATCCCCTCTACCGCCGTTGGCGATTCCAAGGTCTTCTACCTCAAGCACCAGCACAAAGAGAGAGAGACGGGAGAAGTCAGAGAGAGAGAGAGAGAGGGAGACGAAATACTGAGAGATGTCGAGAAAGAAATTTTGACACAGAAGAGAGAAAAAAAATAAAGGATTAAAATATACTATTTTGTTTTGGCATAGCGTTGCAATACCATCGCACATTTAAGATGGTACTGTAGCACTATGCCAAAAAATTTGGTCTTTCTCAATATTGGCCTTTCTGAGCATGTTTTTAGCCTGAATGCCAAATGTACCTTACATTTGGCATTTTGCAGGCCCACTGCTGATGCTCTAAGAGCATTCCCATCAAAATTTTTAAAAATTTTATCATTTAGCATCTCAAAAAGTCACTTTATCAATTTTAACAATTCATTTTACAATACACCCGAAGGTTCTATTTTTTTACCATTTCGTTTAAATTAATGTAAACAACTCATTAAAATAATAAAAAACAATTACACAAACCACCGTTTCCACCACAAGTATTAAAATGATAATATTTTTTTTTTTTAAGATTAGAGCTCCAGTGAACTTTCAAAGATGAAAGCACACTGTAGCTCAGATTGTATTTTTTTTTTTTAAGTTTAACATGTTTGTTGTAACTTACTTTTTGGTATTTTTTACAAATTTAATATTAAAATTTAGCATTTATAATATTTAGAGAATGAGAATACTCTAAGAAACATCCTTCCTTATCGGTTGGCACATCGGCCTCGTATTCTACAGTACTGCACCAGCCACAAGCTGACAAGCTTCTTCAGCCAATAACCTGATGAATAATGATAAGTTAAAGAGTCTTGATAAGTCATTTTCATGATCCATCTTCCCTTTGAAAGTTAGATCCAATTAACAGTCAGTCAGTGATATATATAATATAGTCACCCGCGAAATCCATCAGAGCCCAGGCCCCAGAGTACTCTGCCCGTCCAGATCCAGTGCCACACCCGCGTCGTTAATTCAAGAATCAATATGTTTCGTCTAGTTCCATATATATATATATATATATTTTTTTTTTTTTTTGTTATTTGAGTGCCAGAGACTTGTTTCCCAAGAATATGAGATTTAACTAAATTTTATATTATCAATCTGCCTAGTTGTCGTTAGAAGTTTGTGGAGAATGTTAATCAGTAATGCCATAGAGGTCACACTAGTGGTGCTTAGCTGTAGTTCTGACCATTGCAATGTTGCAAGATTTTCTGTAATTTAAGGAGTCTTTTGGTTGAATATTGCAAAAAATTGAGTTTATTTGTAATATAAGTATTGTTCAAACTTATTTGGAGAGAAGCATATTTCGGCAATGGTGTTGCCGAAATTCTGAGAAAAAGTAGGAGAGAAGAGAGAGAAAAATGAATTTTGGCAATGATATTGCCAAAAATAAAAAAATAAAATAAAAAAGCTGAATTTTGGCAATTGAAATGCCGAAATTGAAGCATTAAAAAAAGAATAAAAGAAAACTGAACTGTGGCAAGAGTAATGTTACGGTCACAAACTATTTTACCATATTTTTACAAAATGTTATGACCAATTTCTTACTAGTTCTCATCAAGGCTCACCAATAACATCACTTTTTTATTTACCAATAATCACTCATCATATCAGCAGTTTATGAAAGTTTTTGTAAAAAAATTTGTATCTCTAGCATTTTGCCAAAAGTGGAGGATTAAAAAAAAAAAAAAAAAACTCAATTGTGGCAATTGAATTGCCGAAATTGGAGGAATAAAAGAAAAATGCTACAGCCACACTTTTGAATGCATAAAATAAAATTTCTATGTTACCCAATGAAACTTTAAAAAAGAAAATTTTATCTAATAAAAAAGTAAAGAAATTTATATAACTTGTTTTGCTTCTCACTGTTACCTTAAAATTTATTTATTTTTAAGTCATTTAAAAGTGTGGCTGTAGTATTAATCTTACCACAATCTAGTTTTTTTTTTTTACTCCTATAATTTCGGCAATTCAATTGCCACAATTGATTTTTTTTTAATCCTCAACTTTTGGCAAAATGCTAGAGAAACAAATTTTTTTACAAGAACTTTCATAAACTGCTAATGTGATGAGTGATTATTGGTAAGTAAAAAAGTGATATTATTGGTGGGCCTTAATGAGAACCAATAAGATATTGGCCATAACAACAGTTTGTAAAAATATGGTAAAATAGTTTGTAGCCATAGCAGTACTCTTGTCACAGTTCAGTTTTCTTTTTTTAATCCTTCAATTTTGGCAATTCAATTGCTGAAATTCAGATTTATTATTATTTTTTTATTATTTTATTTTTGGCAATATCATTGCCAAAATTCTTTTTTCTCTCTCCCACATCCGTCACATCATTTCTCTCTCCTCTGTCCTACTTTTTCTCAAAATTTCGGCAACACCATTGTCAAAATTCTCTTCTCTTTTCTATCAACACAATAAATTTTTCATTATCTTTTCTATGCATAATTTTTCCTCACAACAAAGGTTACTTCTCTCTATCAATTTTTTGGTGGATTTTTTTATTTTTCTTGCATATCTGCTTTAGGTTATTAATTTTTTGTATTTTTAAGAACTCTACTACTTGAGTTGATGTAATTTAGTTTTGTATTTTAAGTTTTTTTTTTTTGTTCTCTTTGATTGTTAAGTATTATCCTATTGCATTATAAATAATATAATATTATTCTATTACATAGCATGATTTGGATAATTTTATCATATAAGAATTTTACATAAGTTACATAGACAATAGTAATTGTAAGTGCACAATTACACCTGGACCCAAGAACAAGCATGGGCCAGTAATGAAATTCCTTTAAACAATATGAATTTGTAGAGTGTGGGCTTCAAACCTAGGTTAGAAATGTATAGGGATTAAATGATAGATTAAAGATTGCCAGTACCTAGAAACAACAAGGAGTAATGTAAATGTCTTCTCGGACGGAAGCCATTCGTTCATATATTATATCTCTTTCTTTGTCTTTTTTCTTTTTTAGGTTACAAAAAGTTCCGTCCCCTTTCTGCATTCTAGGTCCCCCTTAAATACTCCCCTTTTAATACTTTATACACGTGTTGCCCCCAATTCCTCCCTTAGCCTAGATATTTCTTTTCTTAGTGCCTTTGAACGGTAACTAGAAGTTTCCCTTCCACTGCTCAAGTGTCACTTCCCCATTAATGCGGCTAGGGTGGTAGGTGCGAGGTCTTTAATGTGGAGGTAGCTACCTTTATCTTTGATATTCTTCCAACATCGGTGCTTCTAAGACATTCAAGGGTTCACCCCTTTAACCATTGGTCTTGACCGTGTCATTCCCTAACCTTTACCATGAAGTTCCGGTTCTACGAGTGTCGTCCGAGGGGAAAACCATCCTCGGGGCGGGACCCTCGGATCCTCGAGCGTATGGGCCGACTTAAAGTACTAACAAGTCCTAAACTCAAGAGCAGGTCGGCCTTACTTAGTAAGACCCAACGACCCATATTACTATCAAGATCTTTTTACTCCCCACAATAGCCCCTCAAAACTCTAATTTTCGACATCCGAGGAGAAAAATAGGGTTTTGATCTAACAAGGATCCATTCCTACCACTTTACAAGTGATGGCACGTGTGGAAATCGTTTCGCGTCCCAGAAGATGCCACTTGGCGGTTTTATTTTCAAAAACGCGCGCATTTATTACTGTAAGTTACTCTTTGTCTCCCACGTTCAACGGTGAGATGGGCATCAGACGGTCCTCGTTACTCCACGAAATTTTAGGCGGGACAAATATAATTTCAAGGCCGCCTTTTTCGCACGTCGTGACGCTTCGGGAACTCGCGCCTTCATTTAAGTCATCGTGGATCAATCCCATCAAAACAACAACAATCATTCTTTACCGTCAGAAACCGTGGAAACCTCGTACCTTCAACTTTGTAAGTTCTTACTCTCTCTATTCTTAACCTTTTCTCCTCGGATACGAGTCCTCTACCGTTCTTCGTAAACACCCCCCCCTTTAGAGTTTAACTTTTCGTTCCTTTCTAATGGGTAAGTTTAAGTGTCTAGTTGATACCGTCGCTGGGATAGAGGGTTTTAGGGCTAAGTACCGTATTCCCAGCGATGTAGGACTAAAATATTGCCGGCGTAAGCCGTGGCCGGTTCTAGGAAAGAGGGAGAGGTTATCATCCCTATGATAGCCTTTATAGAGTGGTGGATGACCTTCCAATGAAACCGTAATGAGGGAGTACCTTCGCAACCACCGGTTTGTGTCCCGATCAATGCCTCCCAAACGTTTTTAGGGTTCTAGGTAGTGTAGATGCTCTAAACGAGCGAGATGGGTTTAAACCTCACATGGCACGATGTCGTGTTTCTATATGAGTCCCATAAACTTTCTAAGGTAGGTTATTATATTAAATCTCGGTCCGCACGTTAGGTTAATTTCCCCGTCCGCCCAAATCAAACAAAGGCATGAAGGACGACTACTTGATCGTGTCCGGAACCGGCACGACGGCCTCCACCGCCCGCCTGTCGGGGGGGGGATCCGAGGTGCGACGCCGTAGGATTAATCTTCCCACAAGACAACTTCTTCTAGCACACACAAAAATGCATATTCGTACTTACTTAAATTTGTTAAACATCCGTGTGAATCGAAGTTTGTTTATTTTGACGTCTTCTTTGCGGATAAGCAACACGTGCGCCTCGTCTAAAGCCACCGTAACATCGCGGATCTAAACCGAGTACTTCGCTGCGAAGTGTTCGTTAGTGAAGACTTACAACTCGGGCTGCTCACCTTATTCTAGGATACACTCCCCTTTCCTCGGACTTCCGGGAGATAGAACGCCATAATTGCGGGCGACCGACGACGAAAGAAGATAAACGTAGCTCGGCCCCACTTCTGGACGATCACGACCTCCCGACGCTCCTAACACCATTTTGTACAACCGGCCAATAGCAGCGGTTCCCCTCTTGCCGTGCACTCACAAGCAACTCGTCGTTCCGAGAAGAGCGAGGTGTCTTCTTCACATACACTCGACGACGAGATAGATCAATTCCATCTCGAAGACACCGGGAGACCTCGCGGGAACCACTGTGGTACTTTCCGACGAGGAGGAAGAAACCACCGAGGCCTGCGGAATTGCCGGGTTTGTGATTGCCCTTCCCGAAGACGAATTAGAAGAAAACATGGGAAGAATGGAGGGTCTCCTCACCAAAAGGGTCGCCAAAGTTGCAGAGAAAAGAAAAACGGGGACGTCCCGAGTTCCCCAGCTTTACCTCCTCCTCCTCCTCCGGTGAGCCAAAACTCGCTAGCCAGGGGATCCCAAGAAGAAGAGGAAGGGGGATAATGAGGGGACGATTAGTAAAGACCCCAAGAAACCACGCCAACAACTCCCACCGGCCCCGGCAGCGAACCGGACAAGGGCAAGTGTAGAGCCCGTTCGGTTGAACTCGGGAAATCGGGGATGAGGGTGAGTGCGCCGAGCACCGACCACCCGGTCCCCCCGATCTAAGGCCGGACGGCGCTCCCATCTCCTCGCCAGGTCCATATAGGGCGATTCAACAAGGCCATGCCCACCACCCGGCCGAGGTCCCGGAACGCCCTCTCCTGTGCCGCCCAAGGACATACGGAGACCTTGGAAAAAATGGGCCGACCCACAACTATTCCTCTCCCTAAAAGAGACTTAGCGCTGGTAAGCGTTTCTCCTTTTAACAATATTTATAAGTAAGTTTGTTTTTGTTACTCCTAACTCCATCATACTTTGTTACGAGCTATTCGGGGAGGTCTTTGTAGCTGAAAAGTTTATTGAAGACACTCGGAAAATAGTCGTAGCCGAGCTCGAAATTAGGTGGAGGCGAAGTCCCCTTGGGTACGGCCCTTGCCGAGAACGAAAAGCCGACCTCGGAGGTAGCGGATACGAGGAGAGAGAAAAACGGGGTCGAGTCCAACTTGAAGACTATGAAGACCCGGATAGAAGGACGCCGCAAGCTCTTTCGTGAAAGAGATGAAGAGCTCTCCCAAGCTCAAAGGGGAGTGCTCGGATCCGAAGAACAACCGGCGCCGATGAAGGAAGAAGCCGCCGCCTTCCAACTCTCTCTTCAAGCGCCAAGCGTGCAAGTTTCGATGAAGGGGTAGCAACCACCGAGGAGCGGTGACGGAGGAATTCGCGACTTTATGCCGCGAATACTCGTCAAAAAGTATGGGGCGAAGCTTTAAACGTAGCAGAGTTCCCCAATCTTCGGATTTGAGGAAGTCCGAGAACGTTTGGCTTCCCCTAGAAATACGGGGAGATGGAAGAGGCTCCTCCGCTACTCCTACCCCCGAGACAACTCTTCCCGCTCTACCTCGCAGTCCCACAAAGAAATCCCCTCGATCCTACGTAACCTTCTCCGGTTCCAATAAAGAGAAGGAAGGAGGAGTGGATGCGAGAGAAGGACTTGAGCCGGACGGTGGAACCCAACGTCCTTCCAACAAAGACGGGATAAAGGAAAGCGAAAGGTTATGACTCCTTTCGAGCCGGGAGTTGAGAAAGACCGAGGGCACTAGTACCTCTCAGCAAGATCCTCCTCCAACAGCTTAGGACTTAGCTTAGGGCTTCTCTTTTTCCATTTTTCGAATTATATATGTAATGCATACTCAACTGATTAATGAAGAACGATTTCGTTTACTTTTCACTTGGATTGTATCTCGTTTTTAATTTATTCTTTTTGTACTTATTACAAAAGTTTCCCATTGAGTCATATCAAAAGTTTCTAAGAGTGTAAAAATCTTACTCCAAGGATTGCACAATCATAACTTCCACACAATCATGCGTATATTATTAAAGATTTAATACAAGGTGACATGGTTAATATATTTAAACAATGCCTCAATTAAAAAGAAGAAAGGACCTCATATAATGATTAAACCTTTGTAATGCATATCATAGTATCTAGTAAGATGTAAGATCCGATGACCATTCCCTATACAAATTTACTCAACACTTGAGATATAAAACTTAAGATTCGAGTTTAATAAACAGTAACGCATTAACATCCAAACATGATAAGGAGATAACCTTGATCAGAATGGTGGTCCGAAGATAAGACTTAACCAATTTTACGTTTAATTCTTAAAAATTATAGCTTCAAATGTTAATTTTCCCAAAGTAGGAGGTCCGAAGACCCAGCATAACTAAGGTTCTGTTTAACAAGTGACAAGACATCAATTTCCACAAGGTTTGTGGTCCGAGGACTGCACTTAACCAAGTTTCTGTTTGATTCTTCAAAATTGTAACTTCAAATGTTAATTTTCCCAAAGTAGGAGGTCCGAAGACCCGACATAACTAAGGTTCTGTTTAACAAGTGACAAGACATCAATTTCCACAAGGTTTGTGGTCCGAGGACTGCACTTAACCAAGTTTCTGTTTGATTCTTCAAAATTGTAACTTCAAATGTTAATTTTCCCAAAGTAGGAGGTCCGAAGACCCGGCATAACTAAGGTTCTGTTTAACAAGTGACAAGACATCAATTTCCACAAGGTTTGTGGTCCGAGAACTGCACTTAACCAAGTTTCTGTTTGATTGTTCAAAATTGTAACTTCAAATGTTAATTTTCCCAAAGTAGGAGGTCCGAAGACCCGCATAACTAAGGCTCGTTTTAACAAGTGACAAGACATCAATTTCCACAAGGTTTTGTGGTCCGAGGATCGGACTTAACCAAGTTTCGTTTGATTCTTCAAAATTGTAACTTCAAATGTTAATTTTCCCAAAGTAGGAGGTCCGAAGACCCGCATAACTAAGGTTCTGTTTAACAAGTGACAAGACATCAATTTCCACAAGGTTTGTGGTCCGAGGACTGCACTTAACCAAGTTTCTGTTTGATTGTTCAAAATTGTAACTTCAAATATGAGAGCTAGCCATAACTTTGAACTATTAATTGACAAAAGCTTATTTGATTAATAATAATACCTTCTAAGATTATTTACATTCCATGGACGTGGTACAATTCGTTCGTCTAGGTCAGCTAGCCTATACGACCCTATGCCTGCTATTGAAACAATGCGATAGGGCCTTCCCGCCAGTGTCCTAGCTTACCCCATACCGGGTTCTTAGAAGTGCCTACAACTTTCCTTAATACAAGATCACTGTGCAAGCGGCCTTAGCTTCACGTGGGCATCATATCCTCATTTTAGCTTCTGCTGATAATAAGCCAATTGGACCATAGCTGCCTCACGCCGTTCCTCAAGCAAATCAAGATCTTTCTCTAGAAGTCCCTGGTTATTCTCTGGGCTAAAAGAACTTGTCTTTAGAGTAGGAAAACCAGATTCTAGTGGTATCACCGTCTCGGCTCCATAAGTCATAGAGAATGGTGTTTCTCCAGTGGACCTGCGCGGTGTGGTCCGATATGTCCACAGGACATGAGGGAGCTCTTCTACCCATTTGCCTTTCGCATCATCCAACCTCTTTTTGAGCCCGTTGACTATGACCTTGTTAACGGCCTCGGCACTCGCCCATTTCCTCGAGGATAAGGCCGGGGTAGAGTATCTATTTGTGATGCCCATGTCACCACAAGACCGCCTAAAGGCGTTATCGTCAAATTGAACGCCATTGTCCGAGCCAAGTGTATGCGGTAGACCAAATCTAGTAACAATATTTTTCCATATAAATTTCTTGGAATCAACATCTCGGATATTGGCTAAGGGCTCGGCTTCAACCCATTTAGTGAAGTAGTCCGTCCCTACGAAGTACCATCTTTTGTTGCCGAGCTCTCCTGGAAATGGCCCTACAATGTCCAGGAGCCCCATCGTGCGAAAGGCCAAGGGCCGGAGAGAGGGTTAAGAACCCCTCCAAAGTTGGTGAATATTAGGGGCGAACCTCTCGACATTGATCACATTTTCTCGGCATAGTCCCGAGCCTCCTCGCATATTGGGCCACCAATAACCCGAGTCGTGGGCTCATGGGCTAAGGACCTTCCCCACAAGGTGTGGCTCCCACAAATTCCCTCATGCAATTCCTCCAAGAATGCGCCTTCGTTGATTCGTGGTGTACGCACAACAAGTACGGTCCCGAAAAGGATCGTTTATAGAGCTTCGATCCTCGGACAACCGTAAACGCGGCGCCTTTCGACGTACCTTCGCTTCAACCATTCTTCGGGAAGAATGTCATTTTTAAGAAAAGATATGATTGAATCCATCCAAATAGGACCAGCCTTATTAGATGGATGCGAGGTGCGATTAACAGTTACAAGAGAAGGTTCTACCGCATCCTCAACGAGAATAACCCTTGGTAGACCTTGAGCCGAGGAGGTGGCCAACGTAGCCAAAGAATCCGCATGAGTGTTTCCACTCCTGAGACGTGAGCTAAGGTAAAGGAGTCGACCGCCGACGTTTAACCCGGGCCAAATATTGCCGCATTCTCGGGGTCTCTAGCCTCCATGGTTCCCATGACTTGGCCGACCACTAACTCGTGAGTCCGAGAACACATGGATTGCCCCGCCGCCCATCTTATGTACCATTTGCATGCCTACCAAGACCGCTTCATACTCGGCCTCATTATTAGTAGCCGAGAAGGCCAATCTCAAAGATTTTTCAAAAACAATTCCTTCCAGGGGACATTAGAACAAGTCCAACACCGAGACCCTTTATGATTAGCAGGCCCCATCCACATAAACTTTCCAAGCGAGGCGATACGCTCGTGATCAAACCAACGATTTTTCACCCACGTGTGCTTCCTTTGAAGTTTCTTCTAACAATGGTTCGCAAACTCGCCACTAAATCGGCGAGGACCTCGACCCTTCACCGAGGTGCGAGGTTTGTATTTAACATCAAAGGCTCCCAAAATGGTTCCCCATTTTGCCACCCCCCGAGAATAATCGGCACTACGCAACACCTTGAGCGGCAATAGGGTCAAAACAACCACAATACGAGATTGGAAATAATAAGGAAGTTTGCGCGTGGCGTGGACTACGACGAAGCGCTTTTTCCAAGGGCGATAGCACACCTCGGCCTCATTCAAGGACTTACTAACATAGTAGATCGGCCTCTCGCACTCCATTTTCATTCCTTATAAGAACTAGACTCACCGCATGAATAGCCACGGCCGGATAAGCGAATAAAACCTCGTCCACCTCGTGGCGAGATAAAATGGGTGGCCGAGAAAGATATTGCTTAAGTCATTGGAAAGCCGACTCACAATCCTCGGTCCATTGAAACCCTTTCCACTTGTTCAACAACCGAAAGAAAGGACGCACCCACGGTCGGTACCGAGAAATAAATCTATTCAACGCGACAATCATTCCGGTCAATTTCTAAATCTCCTTTGGGTTACGAGGCGGTTGGGTACCCCGAATAGCCTTAACCTGCACTCGGGTTCACCTCATGCCCCTATGAGTGATCATATATCCTAAGAACTTTCCGAGATCCCACACCAAAAGAACACTTGGAGGCGTTAAGGCGCAACTTATACTTCTCGGCATCCGGAAGGTGTCGGCCAAATGTTGTCATGCGTGCGAAGGTACCGTCTTACTCTTTCACCACCATATCATCCACGTATACCTCTATGGTTTTCCCCGACTTGTTCAAACATTCGGGTCATCATTCTTTGGTAAGTAGCCCCGCATTTTTAACCCAAATGGCATGACCTTATAATGATAGTTCCAGTTGGAGTAATGAAAGCGAGTCTTCTCCCGATCTTCTAACGCCAAGGGAATTTGGTGGTAACCCCGGAAGGCGTCCAAAAAACTCATCCGAGGATGTCCAACGCAGCATCTACCGCCTGATCAATCCGTGGCATTGGGAACGAATCTTTAGGACAGGGCCTTGTTCGGATCGGTAAAGTCTACACATACTCTCCACTTGCCGTTCTTCTTCTTAACGACAACAAGTATGGGCCAACCATTCGGTGGTAGAAAACTTCTTTGATAGCCCCCGCCCTTTTGAGTTTAAGAACCTCTTCCTTCACGGCCTCGAATGTTCTCGGGAAGAGCGCCGGGGTGGTGCCTCCTCGGAACAATGGCCGGATTGACGTTTAAATGATGACAAATAAAGTTCGGATCTACACCGGAGCGTAGGGGTCCCATGCAAAGACATCTAAATTATCCTTCAGAAATTTCAACAAGTCCATCTTCTTGGTATGGCAATCGCATGCCAACTTGGAAGAACCTCTCCGGATCATCCGTTATTACAAACTTCTCTAACTCCTCACAAACAAATTTCATCTTCTCGTCATCGCTCCAGGTGCCTCCGGAGTCGTTAATTGCTATGACTCCCGGATGGGCAAGGTTGATGACTCAATTTCCGATCGACGAAGCACCGGCAGGCCGATATGCATTGCCTAGCCACTCACCCTCGGCCGCCGAGGATTTCCTCAACATGCTCCCCGAGGGGAATTTCACCTTAACATGTAAGGTAGAGACAGGCTCCCAGGCGTGCAACCATGGCCCGGCGAGGATGGCCGTATATGGAGAATACGCGTCAACCACGATGAAATCTACCTCAACCGTTTCGTGCCGGATTGAACAGTAAACGGATCCGCCCTTCGCACAACGGCCCTTCCTTCGAAGCTTATAAGTGGGGAGTCGTAAGGAGTTAAATCTTGCAACTCCAACCTCGGCCCTTTAAATAGATCGGGGTACATGATATTCTGCACCGCCGCACGATCTATCATCACCCTTCTCACATCATAATTCCCTATCCCGAGGGTAACCACGAAGAGCATCGTCACGGGCTGGATAGTCCCTACTTTATCCTCCCCTCGGAAAAACCCAAGACAGTAAAGTACTCTTTAATCTCTTCGGCCGGCTACCCACATCCTCGCCCGCGATGATGGGAAACCGCCATAACCCTAGTGGGACCCGAGGCCGGTCCTACCAAAGTGCGGCGAAGATAACATTAATTGTTCCAAATCTTTGGCCGAGATGAACGTTCCTCCTACGGTTGTTAGAACCAACTTGACCGACTTGCCCGGTGGCCGACACAAGTCGCTTTAACTTTCCCTCACCGACGAGCGCTCTAGATGGTTCCACGGTGGTCCGACGGTTCTCGCAGTGTGGCCCACATCCCGATGGTACCGACGAAAAGATTTTGATTTCTTCTCGCGGGGTCCCCGCCATCTTGCCAGCCATGTACGAAGAAGGGCTCTTTACGAATTTTTTCTAACAACCTGATGCACCGGTTCTCGAACACGGTATTTAGACGAGGTGCCGCCAGAGCCGGATTGTCCAAAGTAATCCCTCCTCGGCTTGTTGTTGTGATATCCGTCCGACCCGAAATCCCTTCTCTCCCCGGCGGATAACCTTCTCCTTTCCTTTCCCCTGCGCCTCGGGTCTTCCTCTACCCTTTTATATTCATCAATACGATCCATAAGACGGCGTACGGCCGCGGACGGCTTTTTCGTCAAAGACTTTCTTAGGTCGTGATCGGTAGGGAGGCCCACCTTAAAGGTATTAAGGGCCACCTCATCAAAGTCGCCATCTATTTCATTAAACATTTCCCAAGTATCGTCGGAGTATGCTTTCGGTCTCCTTCCTTCATGACCATGGACAAGAACGAGTCCAATGGCCGAGGAACTCGCTACACGTAATGAACCGCGAAGCAAATGCCCTAGTTAGTTCCCCAAATGACCCTACGGATCCCGATTTGAGACCGTTAAACCATCTCATAGCCACGGGTCCCAGCCGTGGAGGGGAAGACTTTACACATCAAAGTCTCGTTGTGAGAGTGCACCGCCATCCTTTGGTTGAAATGACTCACGTGCTCCACCGGATCAGTCCGGCCATTATAGATGGTAAAGGTGGGCCGGGTGAACCTCCTAGGAAGCCTCCCCTCTCAATCCTCCGTGAAAACGAAGATTTAGAGAGTTGGTGCAACGCCCTACTCATGGTATCGTTGCCTAAGCCCCTAGATCGAAGCTTCTTATGTCTACGGGTTGGTTGGTCGTTCCTCACTGTTGGAGGACGTTGCAGCAGTGGGGGAATATGACCTTGAATCGTAGCCAACTTCCCTATCCTTCTACGAGGAAGAACTAGACGAGGACGGGAAACCTTACGTTTAGCACGGCGTAACTTCCTTTTCAAACAATTGATTTCCTTCTCGCATGGATTTAGAACCCTCATCATGGGTAGCGCTACCCTCCATGAGTATGGCTAGCCTCAGGGTATTCCGTATGGACGCTTCCCTCACGATCCCTACGATGTTCAAGACGTTCGAAATGATCTTCCGGTTGTGATCCCGTGACTCGCATGGTGAGAGCCTAAACTGCCATAATATCCCTACTACTTCTAGACTAGATCCCCACGGACGGCGCCAATTGTAAGTGCACAATTACACCCGGACCCAAGAACAAGCATGGGCTCGGGGCCCAATGAGCATTAAACAATATGAATTTGTAGAGTGTGGGCTTCAAACCTAGGTTAGAAATGTATAGGGATTAAATGACAGATTAAAGATTGCCAGTACCTGGAAACAACAAGGAGTAATGTAAATAGGCCTCCTCGGACGTAAGCCGAGAGTTTGTTCTTATATTATATCTCTTTCTTTGTCTTTTTTATTTTTTAGGTTACAAAAAGTTCCGTCCCCTTTCTGTTCTAGGTCCCCCTTAAATACTCCCCTTTTAATACTTTATACACGTGTTGCCCCCAATTCCTCCCTTTAGCCTAGATATTTCTTTTCTTAGTGCCTTTGAACGGTAACTAGAAGTTTCCCTTCCACTCGTTCAAGTGTCACTTCCCCATTAATGCGGCGGGGTGGTAGGTGCGAGGTCTTTAATGTGGAGGTAGCGGCCTTTATCTTTGATATTCTTCCAACATCGGTGCTTCTAGGACATTCAAGGGTTCACCCCTTTAACCATCGTGGTCTTGACCGTGTCATTCCCTAACCTTTACCATGAAGTTCGGGTTCTCTAGTGTCGGTCCAGGGGAAAACCATCCTCGGCTGGACCCTCGGATCCTCGGCGTATGGGCCGACTTAAAGTACTAACAAGTCCTAAACTCAAGAGCAGGTTGGCCTTACTTAGTAAGACCCAACGGCCCATATTACTATCAAGATCTTTTTACTCCCCACAGTAATAATAATAATAATAAATATATTATGAGATAACTCTTAAAAATATTATCATGATAGACAATAGTAATAATAATAATAATAATAATAATAATAATAATAATGATAAATATATTATGAGATAACTCTTAAAAAAATTATCATGTGTAACACGTGAGTTTGAAACTAGTAACCCATAAAAGTCAAACGATTATATTATCCATCATTGCCAAACGATTATTTTTCTCATAATTGCCAACAATTATTTTATTTATAAATTCCCATTAGAAAATAAATAATAATAAAAGTGTTTCAAAGATACACCCACACCAACAGGAGGTCGATATGTGCAAAGTCAGTAGGGAAAACTGTTTCTGTGTTATCCAGTCACGTTGTTTCAAGCACAAGCACGAGAGTAATGTTTTGCAATGAATAAAGATTTTATTACATTTGGTATCGTTTCTAAGAAATCCAACTGAAGGGAACTCTATAATTCCTATTTAGAAGATTCTGTATAAAATTTGAAGCCTACTAGTATTGGATACAAGCTTTCTGCAAGGCATCAGACGCATCAAGGATAAAGGATCCACAGAAAATCCCCTCTATCTGAGTCTAGAATATCAACCACCCCAACAGAAAATAAAGGAAAAGAAAAAAGAAAAAAGAAAAAAGAAAAAAAAAGCCCGAAACTTAGGTGAAATTCAAACTGAACAGTGTGACCGGCCCACTGTCACTGGTGACCTCCCAAATGAACTCTCTAATACCATTTGATTTTCTGCTTTGTCCATTTTGACATGAAGGCCAGTAGTTTCAAATTCACACAGCACTTACATATATCTTAGATGTCCCCGGCTAATCTTTCAATTTTGTTCAGAATGCCTCACAGGGAGCTGTGTGTCTACTATTTTTGTGTCATGCTTTCTCTTACTTCGCGAACTGCGTTTAGATCTGGGCGTTCGAGTCTTGGGAGAATGTTTCACAGTGTGCTCTTGGACACCAACCACTACTTTTTCATTAGATGGGAGTTCAGGAGGAGCATCTGGCCATGGTGTACGTTTTGATGGGACAGTGATCTCCAAAGGAGGGTCAACTATCCATCTGAACACAACATAAACAAATTCAATAAATGTTATTAATGCAGTACAACTTATCCAGTTAACAGAATTTGGAATTGAAAATATAGATCCAATTAGAGCAGGTTTGACAAAGCAGAATACAATGAGAACCATAATTTATGGCTTTGATCTTATTTGTAATGCAGAACCATACATTGAGAATACGATGTCTCAGGATGACCAAAATGATGAACACTGACTTCAAAGGAAAAAGATAGACACAAACATCCAGAAATCACACAATTGATGAATGCTAATTACATTGACTTCTGGAAGCATCAAAGGGTAAACACAATATAGGTTGTGAAAGGCCTCTATTTCAGACAGTTAAGTAGCATCACGATCCATCACCTCATGTGGGAGGTCTTAGGATCAATCCTAGAATGTGCACCAAGTTTGAAGGTAGTGGAAATGTGTTTGCTTATGGTTGCAATATCTTAAACCTAGTGAACACAGGAAAAGAACGAAATTTAAAAGGGGTGTGGGGCCAGCTAATGTGAATAAAATGGCGCCTCAAATAACCTTTGAACACTATATTTGGCTGTAATAAGGGGGCATCATCACCACCACAAGCCAAATATAAATGGATTGATTTATTGAAATTTCCCACACCACTTCTTCATTAATCACTAAATCTCTCCTCCCTCCCCCTTCTCTCTCTCTCCCTCTCTCTCTCTCTCTCTCCCTCTCTCTCAACTGCCTAGTTTATGTATATGCTGGAAAACTTCAAGATCAAGCCCTCTTTTTTTCTTTTTCTCCCCCAGATTACAAGTGAGGGAGACCAAGAGAGGGGCTCATCTGGTCATGGTCTACACTTTGTGGATGCCATATGCTGAAATGCATCTGAAATAATATGATGGCCTTAAACTAAACCAAAACAAGAATGGATATGCCATAAAGTCTCTCGCATCTGATGTGATAAGATGGCTGGGGCTCATCTAAAACCACTCCACTGGATAGTGGTATGTTAGAAAGTAATATAATGGCCATAAACTAACCCATAACAAGAATGGATAGGCCATAACGTCTCTTGCATCTGATGTGATAGGATGGTTGGGGGCTCATCTATAACCACTCCACTGGATGGTGATACGCTAGTTTAAAAGGATTTTTCTCTGAAATTAATGAATAGGCTCAATTCATCTTTATCCTAAATATGCCTTTCTCTATTAACATCAGGCAATAGTAGTTTTCTATTAACTAAAACTAAACATAGCCCTTTGTGTGTTGTGTAGGAATTACGGCTATATCAAGTCTTGATTCATTGTAGGCCTCAACATGTTACAACATTCACACATCCAACTGACAGCCAATTACTTAGCATATATTTATTTTTCTAACCATAAAAAAATAAAAAATAAAAAATAAAAAATAAAATAAAAAAGAAAAAAAGAAAAAAAGAAAAGAAAAGAAGAAGGGAGGTACTTATCCAAGGGAGGTAGAGTCACTTTAATTTAAAGCACTCTATCTAATCTACCCACTTATTTTCTATCATTATTTCCTATACCTGTTGTTGTGGCTAACTAAATTGAGAAACTTCGGAGGAATTTCTTATGGGGTGGCACTGGTGATGAACCAAAATTCCATTTGGTTAAATGGGCTACTGTTTGCACTCCCATTTCTTCGGGTGGTTTTAGGATAAGGAAGGTAAGACTTTTTAATGAAGCTTTGCTTGGAAAATGACCATGGAGATTTGGGATGGAGAAGGCTGCCCTTTGGAGGCAAGTGATAGAGGTGAAATATGGCTGTTGATGGGGTGGCTAGTGTACTAAGCCTGTTAATGGTCCATATGGTGTTGGCTTGTAAAAAAATATTAGTCGGGGATGGCCTTCTTCTTCTCGCCACATTCTATATAATATGGGGGATGGGTCTAGGGTGAATTTTTGGCAAGACCGTTGGTGTGGTAAGACATCTTTTGCAGTTAGCTATCCTGAATTACTTAGATTTTGCCGAAATAAGGATCCTAGTGTGGCTGAGCTTATGAAATTTGATAATGGAGTCCTGTTTTGGGATGTAAGTTTCTTTAGGGGTGTGCATGCTCGGGAATTAAAGGCACTGGCCGGTTTTACGGATACCATATATGGCGCTTTGGTGTAGGGGTTTGGTGAGGATTACATGTGCTGGAAAATTGATAAAGAGAAGGGCTTCATGGTAAAGGATTATTATAGTCTTTTAGTGGGCTCTAATGACAATTGCTTTCCTTGGAAAAGTATTTGGAAATAGAAGATTCCTTCTCGAGTAGCTTTCTTTGTTTGGACTGCTGCTTTAGAGAAATGCTTAACGATTGACAATTTATGAAAAAGGAAGGTTTGGATTTTGGATTGGTGCTACATGTGCAAGTGTAATGGTGAATTGGTTGATCATCTTTTTCTTCATTGTCTAGTTGCTATGGATCTGTGGTCTATGGTGTTTAGTTTGTTTAGAGTGAGTTGGGTTATGCCGCAATCTGTAGTGGGGCTTCTAGTGTGTTGGCAAGGCAAATTTGGTCATCATCGAAATGGATATATATGGTTGACTGTTCTCCATTGCTTATTGTAGTGTCTTTGGAGGGAGAGAAATAGTAGGTGCTTTGAAGATAAATAGAGATCCATATCAAACCTAAAGCTATTTTTCTTTAGAACTTTAATAGATTGGTTGGCTACTTTGCGAAACGAATCATTTTTTCTTTTCTTAATTTCTTAAATTCTTGTAATTTTTGTTCTTGAATTGTTTGACCCTTTGTATACTCCCTGTGTACTAGGGTGTTCCTTTTTTGATATCAATAAACTTATTACTTAAAAAAAAATTTATAAAAAAAAAGAAAAGAAGAAGAGGAGCTAACAGAGGCGGAGTTTAAAAGCAAGGCAACTGTGAACTAGGAAAGCCTTTAGAATTTGGCGGAGGGGAAGTCTTGCAAGCAAAAGGTAGTGGAATGGCTGTTAAATGCTCTAATGTGATGGAAATTTGATAGAACAGGACAGGGGCTATTGTAATAGGGTAGAAATCTTTTTAAATAAGTAACAAATAGAAATTGCAGAGAATTTAAGAATCACACGCACTGAGAATTAAAGAAGACCAAACATGAGGAGTCGTGGGCCTATACTCCTTGCAGTTAGCAATGCTCAACTCCTCACAAATAAGAATCCCTAATAATCCTATTTTTAATGAAAGAGATGATAAGAAAGAGGAAGGTGGTCAGAATGTACTAATTCTCCTCTCCTATCCCCACATCTGCTTTCATTCTAAACATACCCTACATAATACAGGACATGCAACCAGTAAAGACTATCCAAGCTAACCTAGTGCTGACTCATAGGTTCTATCCTTTACATTTCTACCCTTTGAATTATTGTTGGAAAGTTCTGGTTTGTCTTGCGTCAACTAGAAATGAGACACATACAAAAACAAAGAGAATTGAATATGACAATTTCCAGTATGGTTTGAGACAGAATAACACACATAAAATTGGAGAGGACATGGAAGCATAATTCAGTTTGTAACTGTATTACGAAGGAACATACATAGCATGTTTTGTATGATATATCTTTAACCATAGATGATTTTTAGAATTACCTGTCTGCACAAATTTATGAGTTTTATGATATTTATGTCTATAATGTATGTAGAAAGGCAACTTCTAGATACAACCCCAGACACAATTTAATGGCAAGAATTTTTAACTGATTTTGAAGTGAATAGTTACAGAAGTAACCTGTTAGAAGTGAAAATAAGAAAAAATCGGCGGCAACCCTGGGCACAACTGCTGTTCAGCAGTGTAACCCTAGGCAAAACTGCAGTTGGCAGTCAAACAGCAGCAAACGGCACTTGAAGTAGCACCTCAAGTGCCAATTGGCACTTGAGGCTCAGATGGGTCCCAAATTTCAACAATAGCTCCCTCAAGTCTCTAGACATGTGTCTGTAGCTGAGTTAGTTGGGATGGTGTTCAGATTAGGGCCAATTCAAGAGTTGGATGTAATTGAGTACATTTTGACAAAGTTAGTTTGAGTTAGTTAATTCTAGCACATGCATGAATTAATAAAGCACTTGCATGTTTGTTAGGATCAGCTAGGAGTCTCATTTTAACTCTCTTTTTCAAAAACACATGCAATTACCCATCTTTAGCATGTGTTAGAAAGGCCAACCAATAGGAGTGAGCCATGTGTGGCCAATAGAATTAAACATGAGTTGTATGAATCGATCCACGTAACCCTCATTTAGTATGTAGGAGAATAAACTTGTTGTTACTTAGACTATTGTTAGTCTTGCTTGGACATGGAGGCTCCCTAAAAGAAGTCTCAATCAGAGAAGGTGACTCTCTAGAAGAAGCCACAAGCTATCCAACTCAACCATCATTCTCATGCAACCAAAACCCTAATCCCAATTAACATCAAACCCTAATCTTCATTTTTCATCAACAACCATCATCAAAGACCTCAAACCCCTAAACTCAAGGCCATGCAAGAAATTCTAGGGTCCTAAATACATAAATCTAGGAACCCAATCGTCAATATCCGAATTTACACATCAAGGAACACCAACCCAAAGTGTGTTCCTTACATAACACATGGGCACAGCTGATGTATCATTATAACTGACATGCTAATAATCAACACAGAGTATTGCTGAATATATCAAAGAGACAATGTAACATGGCGAATGTCTATCAATAAAAATATATGAGACGCACAAGTTCAAGAAGAAGTTGCTACAAGCACTTCGAGGAATAATAAGTCAAACGATCAATGCATTCAAACACCCCCATGAGCTAAAGAGTAGAAAACCAATATTTCTTTCCAAAATTTCATTGTCAATAAAATCAGACAGTCTGAAAAAGGTTAGTACCACATCAGCAACTGCGTTTACCCTCGTGATAAGATCTTTTATTTTGAAAAATAGGTTCATCTTCTAAAAGTTAGAATGTTGTGCACAAGCTATATTCTAGTACACTAAATTTTAACAAGAATAAGTGAATAACTCATGTTACTCAAACTGCAATTCCTGCAGATTATAGAAACTTAAGGCACAAGAGCAACTATAAAAGGAAATAAAGTGCACACTTGATGCCTAATTCTCATGCCATAGCCCACTTCCAACCAGTACATTCTTTTAATAATGTGTACACTACAAAATTCTAACAGGGCAGTGCTTGGAATGATACGGGATTCTCATTCAGCTTGACTTCACCTAGATTTTTCTTTTTGTTTTTTGCTCAAACACTTTTTCATCTTGATGTCTAAGATTGGGCAATAATTGCATGACCTCCTTCCATTGTAAGATCGAAATGGAGGTTGAGGTTATGGGGTTCCAAATCCCTGGATGCATGTGTATCTTACCAATTAATATATATATATATATATATATATATATATATATAATAAATAAATAAACAAACTAGGCAGTCATTGATTTCAATTAGCATTCTGATCTCAATTTACACAAAGGTCAGTAAAGAAGCTTTTACTGTTTGGGAGTTTATAAAACAAGGAATGAAAAGAAAGAAATATATAGTTTTACTATTATACCATTCACCTTTTATTTGTGTTTTTTACCCTCAAACCTAAGGGAATGGAATGAGCATAATTCTCTCATAGCCATTCCATTCCTTCCTATTAAACTTTCAAACATGGGAATGGATGGAATAATTCTAAAAAATCCCTTTCAATCCATTCCTTTCCCCTCTCCCAAACGAATTGTAAAAAGATTAGTCTGATCTTATGATTTCAATTAATCAAAGTGTCAAACTATTAGAAAGGATGGTCATCAATGGTCAAATAAAGACAATTCCTACATGCACACATAGAGACAACTCCAACATGCATAACATGTGGCAGCAGGCAAGCATATCACAACAATCAATGATGAATATGTATATCTAACACCATCAAAATCTAAAATGACTTTGCATTGCTTACATAAATCAGATTTTTATACTTACCAAAGAAGATATTGAAACGTAATAGCGAAAGATAAAAAAGACTCACCCAGAAGGAAATTTGCTATCAGCACGAGCTTCAACACGGAGCCACCATAGCAAGACTTGGCGCCCGCAGCTTCCAAGTGGCTCCACTACAGAAATGTCCTTTAGTAGAGACAAGGGACTCTCTATATCCTCATCAACCCCATCTAATGAATCTAGATCCTTAACCAACTCTGGCTTTTCTTCGGCATCCTTCCAAAACAATCGGGAATTCAACACAAACCCAGCCCATTCAAGCTTCCTAGGCAACACAATCGCCCTGTCACCAATGTAAGTAGCACTCTTCCCCACATACGGTATGGAATTAAATGTATGCCAACCAACCAACTGATTGGATGCATTACAAGCTGGACCTTGAACTGGCATCGACGGGTCCTCCCCATCCTCCTTTTTCTCAATCACTGAAACCGATGATTCATCCGTTTCACTCGAATGAGCAAGTATCCCAACCGAAACAGCACCAACCCATTTCACATTCTGAATCTCATCAAAAAGCTCCGAACTATGCATATTACTATCATCAGCAAACATCACAATCCCATCCATCTTCTCCTCTTTCACAATTCTGTTCCATCACACACACACACACAAACACAAACCAATTCAAATTCACACTCTATATCCTAACTTAACATTCAAAAATTTTAATCAAATTTCACAGAAAGTAAACCAAAACAAAACAAGACGCAGAGTCAGAAGAATTGACCTCAAAGCGTGGAGGCGCATTTTCGTCTCCAAACGGTGGCGAGCTTCCCACGAATTCGGCATTCGCTGATCGAAACCGACATGGATAATCCTAAGCCCGGACTTGGCGAGAACCGAAGAGGTCTCGTTGGTGACTCCACCAGCCTCCACGACGATCCAGACGAGATCGTACGGAACCAGCATGAGCGAGTGCATAACGCCAGTCAAATGCAGAGTCTGGAAAGTCCGCACGTAGGTCGGAGTGACCGCAATGACGGTCTTAGGGTTCTTGACTCCGAACTGGAGCCTCTGCTCCATCTGGACCCGCTCGATGATCCGATGCGCCTTCATGACCTCGTCCGGGTTCGGGTGCGGCCACGGCCGGATTCGGATCCCGTGGCGACCAACCACGACCCGGCTGCTGGAGGTAGTGACGGCAGCGGTGGTGGTGGTGGTCGCGGCGGTTCTGTTGAAAGGCAATTCGGGATTGACGATTGGATTGGAGTGGAAGTTGAGGGTTTGGGAGAGGTCGGTGGCGGAGCGAAACGGCGACGTGTAGAGGTTAGTGGCGGAGGTAGAGAACAGAAAGAAGAAGACAAGGCGAGAGAACCGGTAACCAAGGACAAGGCTAATAAGGCAACAGAGACCGTGGAGGATTAGCCAGAATATAGCTGAGGGAGACTTGATCGAACCGTCTGATGACGAATCTAACGGCGCTGGGCCTCTGAAGCTGTTGTTACGGCGATTCATGTAGCTCTGTTGCAACGCCGAGAGCTTCATTTTCCTTTCTTTTCTCTCTCTCTCTCTCTCTCTGTGTGAAGTGAGAGAGGTATTTGTTGTGTTGAGTTGAGTTGAGTTGAGTTGAGTTGAAGTTTGATTTGGTTTTTAGAGAGAGAAATGGAGGTTGGGATTGGGTGAGGGAGGTGGTGGTGGAAGTCTGGAGGTTAGGCGGGGTGGGTTAAGGAGTTGTTAATTTTAATTAAAGATTTCTTTGGGTTTACGAATGAATGAGAAATATTATTGGTCTTCTTCTTTTTTTCTTTTCTTTCTTAGTTCTTACTTCTTTCTTCTCATTCTCACATCAACATACAGACACAGTACTGTCTCAGACAGCGAAAGGGTTGCCCAAAATCTAGGGGGCCCAGTTGGATAAAATGTAACAGAATGTACTCAGACGATTTTTACATAGTAATTAAGGGAAAGGTTATCCGGCGCAGGAAAGTATCCGTTAAGCATGGTTTATTGCGGGATTTATATAATAAAAATTTGGTATAAATTAATGAAATCATTGAAAATAGTATTGAAGTAACAAATGAAAATTGACTTTATAAACTCTACAGCTTATAAAATTGGTAACAAATTTAACAAAAAGTTGACTTTATTAACATAAAATTCTTTTTTACACTACCCATTAATTAATACTACTAATTTTATTATATTACCTACAAACATGCTTTAATTCCAAAATTTTTGAAATCGGATGATAAGATACCCGATAAAAATAGTAATCACTACTTTATTTTAAAAAAAAGTCATGTTAACGTCATTTTTAACCATCATGTTTGGGTCATGACATGTTAAGCTTTTTTTTTTGAAAAATTAACATCACTTTTATAAAATCATATATATAAAAAATCATCAAAAACAAATTTTTTTAAATTTAGATATTTTACCGGGATGATAGGGTCAAAACTCTCAAAATCTAATCACACAATTGTCATTTTTTTAGACCTAAAAAATAGTGTTATATTAACGCTCCCAAGTTGTAATTGATTAGTCAACAATGGTGATATTGGATGGAATGAGATGTAGTCAAAGGTTGGGTGCACGCGCGGAATTCAATGGTAATTGGAATTAGGTAAGCTTTGTTTGTAAGTCCAGACCTCAAAGCCGTTTCATGATAGATCAGAGATGTCTGTGCAAAGTCGGCCATTTGGGCTTGGCAAGAAGTAAGAACAAATTCAACAAAATGCTGACACTTGAAGCAAACTCATTATAAGACAAATACAATGGTTGCTTATTTTTCCATTAAAACAAAAACAAAAACAAAAAACAAAAAACAAAAAACAAAAAACAAAAAAACAAAAACTTGCTTATTTGACAGTGTCACAAATTACAGTGCCACGCCAATGGTTACTCAACATCATATCAAAATACCTTTTTTTTCCTTTTTTATTTTATTTTATTAAGGGATATCATATCACAATAATCCATATGCTAAAACTAATTTATAAGAAAGGGGTTAAGTGAGAGTTTAATAATAAAATCTTTTTGTAGTGATCTATATCTGATTCCAATCCCACTTTAATCTCTCCTGCTGTCTATCTAGGTCAAAAGAAAAAAAAAAAGAATTTACTCTCTCTAATTAAAGATGCATGATTGTGTCCAGACTTTTGGTTCAGCAAAGTCAAAGAAGTCGATATAACTGTTCGTCGTTGAAACTGTTAGGTCAAAGCAGTCTCTTCACAATCAAAGAAAAGGGGTCAAAGCATCAAATGTAACGGTTAGTTACATGAGGATTTGGATTTTGTAGTAAGCTGTAAATAGCCAAGATATGCATCAACAAATATACAATAGAAAATTTAAAAAAAAAAAATGTTATATTCATAATATTTCACAATAAATTTTAAGTGATAGGTTGTTATTAATTGTTATGAGTGGACAAAAAAATAGTTTAAGTTATGAATTCAAATTAAAACCAATAACAACTTGCCACATATGATTTGTTGTTTGTAAAAATTTTGTAGATATAGCTCTTCTCTAGACAATAATATTGATTGCGAAAAAAAAGAAAGATTGGCAATAAAAAAAAAAAAAAACTTATTTATATTAATTTATGGATTTTGTTAAAATTGGTTATATAACCATTTTAAGAAAGTTTTTATAAGAAAAAAAAAAGAAAAGTAACTTATTTTTTTGACTTATTTTTTTTATTTCCCATAAAAGTAGTATAAAAATTTTCCTAAAATAATTCATTAACAAATATCCTAAGGGCATCCGTTAACCTAACCCTTAATTTATTTAAAACTCAAGCCCAAACTCTAAATCATATTAATTGAACCAAATTTGACCGATTAAACTAAAGATTTGGTGACTAAAAGCATTCAAGTCTGTATGATCAAACTTTTTCTTATTTGGTGGATTCTTTGTAACCCTTTCCACCAAAATGGATTTTGTAGAACCAATTGAGGGTTTTTTTTTTTTAAATTAATGTACTAAAAAATTACTTATCTACTTAATTTAAAAAATTTTTTTTGAAAATAATTTAGCATTTCATTCTTATTAAAAAAAATTAAAATGCTATATTAAGAAAGAAATCAACAAATAAAAAAATCTTCTATGATATATTTGTAATTCTAAATTTATATAAACTTAGTGTGGAAAAAAAATCAAAAAAATAAAATATCTTCTATGATTTCTTTGCAATTATAATTATAAGTCTTAATTTATAATGGAGAAAATTTTAAATTTAAAAAAAAAACTGAAATTGCTAAAGCTAAAATCAATTCTTTATTGCTAATCATGTATGTATTTGTTTGAATAATGACTCCATAAATTATAATTCTAAAAATTGATATTAAATTTTTTTGTAAAAGAAAAAAAATTGTTGAACCCTATATATGTTTGCCTTGCACAAATAGAGATAATAATTTTAATACTTTATTAAGCATGTCATTTTATGCTTATATTGATTATCATTAAATTTTTTATACCTTTTAAAATTGATATACCAATTTTAACCATTGTTTATAAATATTCTTAAATTTCATTTAATTTTTAATTGAACTTATACTTCAACCAATAAACCATTGGTCAAATGATGATCCAATGATCTGAAGCTTACATCGGATCAAGCTCCATTTAAAACTAGATGTCTATGCTCAAAACAAATTTTAATACTTCATTGATAAATAAGGTTAAACTCCACCATAATAATTTGCTAATAAATAAAATATTAACATCAAAGTTTTTTTTTTTTTTAATTGATAGCTAGGAGTATGGGGATTTGAATTCTGGACATATCCATTAAAAATACCAAAAGGTGTCAACCAATTGAGTTAATTACAAGACTATTGGCCATGAACATCAAACTTAAATTATATATATATATATAATTAAGTTTGATTTTAAGCAAGCGGATATTGAGCGTTATTAAACTTG
Source organism: Castanea sativa (assembly GCF_040712315.1). NCBI lineage: Eukaryota > Viridiplantae > Streptophyta > Magnoliopsida > Fagales > Fagaceae > Castanea > Castanea sativa. The sequence continues at coordinate 42,995,334 of NC_134014.1, forward strand.
GCTCAACTCAATTATGATCCTATGCTTAGTATTTAATAATACTTAATTGAACGGTAAAATGACAAGGAATAGAAATTACATACTATACATATATAAGTTAGGTTTTAAAGGTTATAGTTGCCTTAAATGACTTTTTTTTTCTCTATGACAAGTAATTATACTCTCATTAATCATTATTACTAAGACAACTAACCTTATATTAAACTCAATTACCAAAATATCAAGTGACTTATTAATTGTTAAAATAATATACTTTTGGTAAAAAGTTATTAGTTACCGTAGGGGGCAATGGGCTAAGAAGGGAACTCAATACAACTAAATTGTAGTGATGGGAGTGCAGGCCAACACTTTGATTCCTTAAAACTACAGCTGAATGATTACAGAAGTGGGATTAACTACATAGATAACACTTGACAAAAATTTAACAAGAAGAAAGAGATTCTTATTTAATTCTCTCCTCGGGTTGGCCGAGGATCACTTGTCCTTAAGAAATACAGCTCTTAGTATTACTCTACTCTCTCTCTCTCTCTCTCTCTCTCTCTCTCTCTCTCTCTCTCTCTCTCTGAACTTTTTCCAATCTTTTTTAAAGTGGGATCTTCCCTCCTTTTATAGCCATTGAATTGCATCTCCGCCTTCCACTTGGAGGGCTACTAATCTTTCTTTGAATACTTTTCTCATCACTGCCTTGCTGGTGGTGGTAGAGTAGGATATAGGTTGTGAAGACACTATTCAAGGGTCATTCTGCCATTAATGCAGTAGACTGAGTTGTTGGAGGGCATTTAATGCAAAGGTAATAGATGCTTGATTTGGAAGTTTCCTTTCTCTTTTGTGTGTACGCAGTCATGGTCCTTTTCAGCTTTTCAACCTCACAGCTCCTGCAGTCTTCCTCTTGTCTCTCAAGGGGAAGATGTTCCTTGGGCTCCTCGAGCAGGTTGTAACCCTTAGTTTTTCTGGTTTGTCGAGTACTTAGGTTGTCTTGATTGGGCCAGGCCTGATTTGTTAGACAGCTATGCCTTAATTACTCCTCAGGTTGATCTCGTCAAGGGTTCCTTCTCTTCGGGCTCTCTCCTCCTCCCCCCCCCCCCCCAATAGTTACATTTAGAGAAATTTAAAATTTTACTCCAACTAAAATTATATTACCAAAGGCTTCAAATAATTTAAAATAAAATAAAATATTTATTTTAACTGTTTTTTTTTTTTAAAGAATGAATACTAGGAAGTTTATTGAAAAAAAAAAACTAGTCATGGTCAGCCAAAAGTACATCATAAAGGTGGGAAGGAACATCCTTCAACTATATTGATAAACCTCTAACATATTTAGTATGCTTAGCTAGGTTGTCACAAGTTGTGTTTTAATAGTGTAAAATTGTATACACCACGTATTGTGCTTGCACCGAATGGTTTAATATATGTATGTATTCAACTTATTAAATTTATTGTGTTTTATTTACATGCAGCTCATTAATTATTATTATAGAGGTTTTTTTTTTTTTTTAGAAACATAATTATTATAGAGGTTAATTTACTTTTAGGTGTCATATTCCTAAAAAAAATTTATTATATATAATTCAATTATTACACCAAGTGTGTAAATAGGGGGATTTAAACCTTCTTTCTTCTATTTAAAAAAAAAAAAAAAAAAATTAAGGTGCAATGAACTTGAAATCTATTGGCTATGTTCCTAGACTTGGTGATATGACGAAATCACGAGTCAATAATGGAAAGAACTTCTGATGCATTGCATTCTTCTTTTTCTTAATTTGTACATTTTTGCGTGGATTTCTAATGAATCGGTGATATATCTCTTTCATGATGGCAGATTACACACAAATGATGCATCGCAAAGCTAGTAATTTGTAATGCATAGAAGTTACGCTGATAAGAAAAGCTAATTATAAGAGATGATTGTTTCTCAAATTCAAAATAGCATCCATGTGTATCACCACCAAGAAACCACATGTCCCGCATTAAAATCTCCATGCATTTTAGATTAATACCATAGTGAAATTGTGATAACTCATGGTTGATGCCTCGACTTTATTTAGTTGTTTATATGGCGGCCACGAATAATGCGTGAGTTTAAGGTGCGAAAATGTCACTATTGCGAAACAAAGGTCCTCCTCCCAGAACCAAAAGCCGCAAAAGATTGAGTATGAAATAGGGAATTGGTTTGGTGAGTGGGTGACTTTGATTACCATACACCACCTGATGAAGAGCTTTGTTTACTTTAGAGGGAGGCAATCAGATTCAGTACATGTCTTTCTATTAATTTAAAAAAGCCAAACTCAGCCAAAATGTTTTGGGGCTTCCATGAAATTTAGTCTTTGGAGTACTGATATATACTCTTCTGAATTATTTATTTAGTTTGAGTCTTTGATAGGGTCAGTGAAATTGCACTGTAAATTTTGGGTAAAAAAGGTGACACTTCAATCATCTTATGGCTGATTGATGGTGATTAGGAACCAAGCCAGAAGAAACAAATACGGTTGGGAAGTTGAAATCAATCAAATTATACATTACGATCCAAGAAAACTAAACATTATAAGCATGATGAACTGTCACTCGTATTTGATTTGGACATAATAGAACTTAGTTCTCGCTCAACCAGGGGCTACTGAACCTTCCTAATTGATATTTTTTAGTAAGTTCGGTGGCCTAAAATCAATATTCAATAGGCATCTTTATTTTCTTCTTTTTCAACATTATCAAATCTTGCTGTTAGTGTTTATTTATTATTCCATGTGATGATGAAGAAGAATCAACCAGTTGTCACGTGGTCCTCACTTTACTCAAAACAACACCTGCATAACAACAGACAAGACCAACAAAGGGCACCAGTGTGGTGCCAGCCAAAAACTCTCCGAAGGTCAAGTTAGAACTTCTTTTCTTCTTCACAATCCTAAAGTGCTAGAGCTGAAGTGAATTATACGTACCGTGGCTTATGAGGGTTTTGGGGTATATATAGTAGTGTGGATCCGAAATAAGCGCCTTGGTGAGGAAGTACTTTCCTTCTAGGAGAGTAATTTATGGATTTTACGTATCACCTAGAGCCCTTTTCCTTATAGGAATCTTCTTGACTAAGGCCAAATATGTAGCGCAAGAATTTTCCTTATATACGCGTACGTGGAGGACAAGATAAATTATGGATGAAGGTTGGCTTATCCCCTTCAGCTTTTACTTCCTAAGGTTGTCAGCCTACGTATGTCTCCGGGAAGGTCGTCAGCTTACGTATGTCTCCGGGAAGGTCGTCAGCTTAGGACCTTAAGCCTTGACTCCGTCAGCTTTTCTTCCTTCAGCCCAACGCCGTCAGATATGAGGCGGAGCAGCGGACGTCGAAAGGGGATGGTTTAGTGATCAGAACTGACGGGCCTGATACTCCCGTCAGCTGCCTTAAGGTATTAGTAACTTATACAATTATCCTCATCACCATGATAGGTCCTTAAATATCAATAATAATCATTATCGTTATGAAAAACAAAAATAAGCCTTGTGTTCTATCTTTCTCACACAAACTGATGAAGCTGCAATATTACTCTTAACAGAAATTATTGCACCTTCTCAGTACTCTTCTAATCAATGTGGAATTCCAAAATCAACAAGAAAATGTACTATAAAAATTACTAATATTTTAGTGCTAGAATTTTTTTTTGTTTTTTTTTACTTGAAATTTTCTCAACATAAAGCTTAAAATATGGGCCCATACTGAAGCCCATAAAAGTGAACTCTTGCCACTACAATAATTATCCATGACTGTGAGCCCAGTATGAAAGCACCTATGGCCATTGGTGGGCTAACACATCCATATCCGTAAATAAGTGTGAATAGCAAAGACAAATTCATCGTCTAAGGAAAACATATTCTTTGTTTGGGTTGGGCCTGGATTGGGACATGACATCTATGTCCTGAAAATATTCCCACCATGATCAAATCGATTCCGAATAGTTCTAGATCAAATGCATAACTACTGAGCCCAAAATTATTTAATTGGAAGTGCTCGAAGTATAGCATTATTTTTCCTGCATGCCAGCGTCTATTTTCTATTTGGGTGTGTTCTTTTTTTTTTTCTTTTTGGTAAAACAATAAATGGAGGTTAGTTAAGCTACGCTAGCTTCTGGACAAGGCACTCGGGTTAAGACCCACAGGCCGACCTTTATAGATGTCCACCAACAAATGATTGCTGGCAAGGACTTGAATTTAGGTGGGTTAGACGAAGTGTCCGAGTCTTACCAACTGAACCAGATTTCATTGACTATTTGGGTATGTTCACATAACATTGTTAGAGCTTTCTTTTTATAACCAGGGATAATTTGGGACTGTTGGTCGTAGCTTCGGTTTAAAGTAGTGTATATTCAGTCTTTTAAAGTGGAACTTGTTCTCATATTAGCTAAATTATTTCAAACTTTCATTACGAAAAATGTTATCATTGAATTAGACAATAATAATTTAATCGAGGCTGTCCCTCCTCTCTGTCTGTTCTTGAGAAACTGGGGAAGATATTTGTTGAGCCATCACGGAAATTTCAAGAAGTCATCACTCAGCTAATGGAGTAGCTTGTTAGGTAGGCTGATGCATCAAAGCGTCAAAGAAAATAGTTCGCTTTCTTGGGTCTCTGTTGTTATCACTTTCACATAACAATAATCTAATCAATCATGGCTCTTCTTTTTCTTTTTTGTTCTTTTTTTTTTTTTTTTTAATTTTATGTAACTAGTCACAAACTCATCAGATACGTAAGAAAATATAATGTAATTATTTTATAATAATATAAGATAAAATTTATAAGTTAAATAGTACACTTGTTATTTTAAAGTATTTTATAATTTTATAAGTTTTATGCAGTTGAATATATGTATTTTGCATTCAATGACAATATATATATATATATAAATAAAGATTTAGGGGTAATTACAGTCAACTTATCTGTGATTTGACCCAAAATCACTTTGTCTACTCGTGATTTGAAAAGTGTCACTTTACCTACCTGAGACAAGTTCCGTTTGTCTCCCATAACTCACATTTCTTAAAAACATGGATAAATAAGTATTTTTGCTTTTCTTTTATGTCTCTCTCCTAAAAAAAAAAAAAAGACACTAAAACAAGAGAAAATAAGATTAAATAATACTATTTGTAAGAATTTAGAAACTTGCCTCAAGAACTCCTATAAATCACAAAATATATTTTTGTAACACACTCAAAAGAAAATAACACAAAAAGAAAATTTTACTTAACCTATTAACTTATTTTCTTCTCTATACATTAATTTATTCCTCTCTCTCTCTCTCTCTCTCGTTCAAATCGTCGGTAGCTTTGGGTCGTGGTGGCTTGGGTGATGACTATGGAGGAGCACAAGTTGGCTGTGTTGGTTGGGTATGGGTTTTGAGGAGGAGCACAGTGTTGGATTGAGTCTGTAAAGGAAGGCAGCTTAATAGGGTTATGGTAGAATAATACAACAACTGAAAATAATGCTACAGCAAACAGTTTAATAATTGAACGGGAAACTAATCACCCAATAAGGGTAAATAACAACAACAAAAAAAAAAACTTGTTTGTTAGAAAAGTGGACTCAGATTTTTAGAAGAAGTGAGTCCAAGAAGGGAACCAATCCTCAATGTAAGTATCCTCAAGGAAGGCTTCTGCTATAGAAGTTACGCACTTTGAAAAAATGACCTAAATGGTTTAAGCTTCAATCCTCAATCTTTCAGAGAGTGAGTCTATCAAGAGGGAAAGGAAAAAGGTAATCTATTGATACATGCCTCTATTTCTACCACTTGTGTCTCTTTGATTTTTTGTATGTTCTTTTCTTTTCTCTCTTTTCTTTCTTTTTCTACCTTTTCTTCCTTTCGCCTCTTTCCATTCCCCTATACTGTTCACAGCTATCACTTTTTTTACTATTTGCCATGGTGGAATTTACCATTTTTTACCCCTACACTGCTTTTTACTCCTTATAAGTGTCCTTCCAAGACTGGCCATTGGCCTGCCGGCTACTTAGCTACTACCATTGCTCTGAATGTGTTAGATGCACTACTCTCCATTCCCAGACAAAGTTGCTTGTCTTGTTTCTTACCTCCCTTTGTTTTTCACTACTCTCATTTGGATAAGGATTAAGCCTCTCCATTGCCTACTTTTATGGCATGCATCAAGTGGTCTAGCCTACACTTACTTCTTTTTGGTGAGGTGTCATCCCAGTAGGACATCCCTCCCCAAATAAGTTTGAGTAAGAACCTTAAAATAGACCCCCTATTTCTCCCCACTACCAGATCACACCTTCTAAAACCCTTGATCTGTGACTCACCTCCTATGTATTGGCTAAGTACAAGTAGGTGGTGCCTTGGCCCTTTGTGCATGCTCTACTCCACCTGAATTTGTTTCTTTCTGACCTCCACACAATTTCTACTGCCTCCGTGTTTGTTTGATTTTGTTATACGTATTAGTTGGTGTTTATCTTTTGTGGCGTGAGGATGTGTGGACTTTTGGGCTCATGTTCTCTGCCTTTTACCCCTTCTTAGACTAGGTGTTCCTTGGGCAAAGACCCTCATCTTCCTACCGAGCCCATATTTTCCTCTCTTGCATCTGTGAGCCTCCTAGCTATTAATCCTGTCATATCACTTTATCGTGCCTACTATACCTTTACCTTCCCTTTTACTTCATGTTACCCCATGTACTTGTGGGCTGATGCTCCTGCCGTGCCGACCTACTTCTTCGTCAATTTTGCTCAGGGCTTCCTAGGCTCACTTTTCACATCTTTATCTCTTTTGAACTTTGTTGGCCAACATTCCTACTATGCCAGCCTATTTTATTATTTCATTCATCGAGCTTCCTCAGCCCATTTACTTCCTCTTTATCTCTTTTACTCCATTGAGTTTTTTGCTAAATCATTTGAGCTTCCTTGGCCCAATTACCACATCTTTACCTCTTATTACTTTTTGGGCTTGTTGGCTTTTAGGCCAACCCATTGAGTTTACTAATTCATTTCCCGGGATTCCCCGGCCCATTTACCTCTTTTTATTCTTATGGGCTTACTACTTCATTCTTTGGGCTACGTCGGCCCATTTACTTCTTATTTACATCTTCTCCTTTTTTTATTCTTATAGGCCTATCAGCCATCAATCCTACCATTTTGGCCTGTTGGACTTGTAACATGTTACATTAAATTAAAATTATTATCTAAGTTTAGAACAGTAAGTCTCAAAAGAAGAAAGAAAGAATGGTTGCATTGTTTTTTAGAATCCTCTCCAAATATAAGTATAATGCATATATTATTAAAACTTGAATTTTAAAGTAATCTTTTGAATATTTATCATTGCTATTACATTTTTAGGGTTCATATTTCTAATTTCTAATGTCTATTTGGTTTGAATTTTTTTTGTCCAAAACTAAAGAGTTTGGCCAAATAAAATAAATTTCCATACTTTTCAACCCAAAAAATTGAGGGGAAATTTTTTTTTTTTTTTTGGTGAGCCTAAAACTCTTAAAAGACAACTTATAAAAAGAATCAATTTAAGACTTAATTAGTCCAAAATGGAAATAATGGAGCAAATTGGACCGAAGTAGACCAAATGGACTAAGGTGGACTGAATAAATAGAAGTGGGCCAAAATAGACCAAATTGGACTGAAATTTTCTAAGTGGACCGAATTAGCCTGAACTGGACGAATTGGACCAAGTTAGACTGAAATAAATTGAAGTTAACCTAAGTGGACCAATGGACTGAAGTGGACTGAATTGGACCGAAATGTTATATAGATATAGATTTGGAAAATCAGGGTTATTTGTCAAGACATCAAGGAATTTTGCAAGATTTTAGACTTTTAAACTTCAAAAGATCATTGCTACTCAACTAATAAAGTAATTCATTGATTTGGCAAGGCATCTAACATTATGTTTGGGAGGTTTATTAATTAAAAAAAAAGGGATGAATATAATAGAGAAGAATAATAATGAATTTGGAAGCTTGAAATTAAAGCAATGGAATGTAAAAGTAATTTTGTTTGGGAGTTGAACGGAAAGTAATGTAAAGAAATCATTTTATAATATCATACTATTACAACATTTCTTTAATAAAGATAGTATATAAATATTTAGAAGAAAAGAAATGTTCTTTTATCGGAACTTCTACAAAATTTCATTAAAACACATTTCATTCCATATAATTTCTCTGATTTTTTCAGTGATAAAAAAAGGTTTTTCCCTTGTATTGAATTTCAAATAAAGGAATTTAAAAAATTTTTTTTTTCTTCTCATATTATGGCCCTCCCATTCTCCTCATCCAAATAAGTTGTAAGAGTTTGCTTTGTTGGACTTGGAGTAAGGTCTGTTATCCTCCTAAAGAACTTAAAGTCCTTGTAGTCAACTTCTCTCCCCAACTAGGGTTTTTTATTTCTTTACTCTTCCTATTTGTATTCAACTCATATTGGAAACAAGAAAAAAAAAATACAAAATACAAAACACCTTTGAAGTTTCGGTCAATATCAAACTAACCTCTTGCATTTTACATTTTTTTAAAAATCTCAACCCGATTGATTTTCTCAAGTGGGTTCAAGTTCAATATTACCTTAAAAAAAACATAATCCAAAATTGAGTTATTAATGCAAGTTAATAAATGTAAATAAGTTCTAAGCACTTACTTGCATTAATACAAGTGATTACCCAATGTAAAATAAATAAATAAAAAACATTGAGAGCAGTCTCGATCAAAATCTAATACAAAAAAGTAAGAGAACGCCAAGCTATTATGTGTACTCTTAAGAAACTATGTTCAATTACTCCTAACCTAAGATAAAGAAAGGACAATCGATGATTTGTGGTTGCTTGTTTGATTCTTTGCACATTCTTTTTGACTAAGACTTCACAAGTATCTATCAAAAAAATTAAAAAACAGACCTCACAAGTCACAAGTAAATGGCCTTCGCCCGACATATTTTTTCACACCAATTTCCTATAGACTTGTCCTCATAGAAAACTCATAAACACAGGGAAGGTTATTTCTTTGTGGTCTGTTTGGATGCCCGGGATTCGGGCCTTTGGGTTGGATTTGAAGGAACAAATCCAAATTTTTTGTTTGGGTAACTTTGAAAATCTTCCTTATCTCAAAGTCAGGACCATCCTAAGCCAACTTTACTTACTCTTAACTCAAGTAGAGTAGTTAAGCATTTCACTTTGACTCTGTTGAACCTCATTATGAATTGTTTAACACTTTCTCCTGGCCTTCGTTTTGTTTTCATCGAGCCAGATTTAGCTGTCGAGATTCCCAAATCCGAATGGACAAAGTCGATTTGAAATTTTCTTCCATTTCTTCCCATGTATAGGTTGAGTTTTGTGAGAGGTCGGTGTAACTCAGAGAGTCACAAAGGCTTGGTCAGTTCAAAGAATTAGGGAATATTCTTAACTTGAAATAATCATTTTTTGATGGCTTACCATACTGAATAGTGAATGGTGAAACATGAGATATGTTATTGTTCCATGACTCTGTTAAATATAAACGCACTAGTGAACAAACACAACGAGCAGAAAATAAAAAAATAAAAAATTATTATTTGGATAAGAGGTCAAGCCTACGCGAGCCTAAGCCTGATTTCCAATCCTAAGTATATAAATTCATAGAATATGTAATTCCTTTCTCATTTTGGAATGATGATTTCAATCACTTTTTTTTTTTTTAATGAGTACGATTTCAATCCTTTTAAATCATATTTAAATTAACAAATTAGGAGTCAATTTCTCATTTACTTCTTATTAGTTTTTAACAACTAACAAGTAATTACATGACATTAATCTCCTCACTTAGGAGAGAACGTTCCATTTTGGACCCAGAAAATTTTCAAATGAGCTGGGCGCATAAAATACGGTCCCCTTAGACCCATCTCAAAAAATGGGTGGGTTCCACTTTTCTTTTGCCTGAAAAAATAACTACACTCTGCAAACAACCATTTTCCAACATATATTTTGTGCCTCAGCGTGCTGAAACTTCTACAAGAACTGGAGTTTCAATTCATACTCCTCACGATTAAGGCTTCGGTAGTTGTAGACACGATAGTGATGGTGCTCGGATTTCCTCTTCGCTAGGCGCGGAATAGATCATCTTGGTGATTGATTTATAAAATAGTTTTGGACACTAAAAAGTTCGTCCATGATAAGCATGCATGGAGGAGGAGATTGTTAATATTAATCTCCTAAATTTCTCACACAGCCACCCGCTAAGAAATCTCTCTCTCTCTCTCTCTCTCTCCAATAAAAATTAGATTTTAACTTTCCTTCATCATGCATTGCCATATTCAAGGTAAAATAAATATATTTTAAAAAAAATGCTAGAATATATTTTCATTTCTAAAGTTTGCAAGAATTTCAAATTTTCGTCCTTAAACTATTGAAAATGTTACGTCTTTTATCCTTAAACTTTAACAATAAAAAACTGGAATCATTCATGTTTTCTTAAAAGAAAATATTAGAGTTACAAACTATTTTACATCTCTTACAAACTACTAATGTGATGAGTGTTTATTGGTAAGTGAAAAAGTGATGTTAACGATGGGCCCAAATGAGAACAAACAAGAATTAGCTATATCAACAGTTTGTAAAAATATTATAAAAATAGTTTATGGCTGTGGGATTACTTTTTCTTAAATCCATTAAAAGACTCCAAACCAAAACTAGCCACTTTTTTTAAGTTATTGCATTCTTTCAAGTTTCAACTAGGAAATTCTTCTTACTTCAACGTTAAATATATTTAGAAGAAGATTAGACACCACTCGGAAAAGAAGGAAGAAAATAGAGTCAAGTGGACTGTGTGTGTGTGTGTTTTTGTTTTTGTTTCTCAAAAAAGTGGGTTACAAGTATCCAATATGGTAGATACAGAAGCAAAATATCCGACAAGTATGGCACAATCAGATTCTGTATGTGAGTCCAACAACCATGTTTGATCTTGTCCATTGCAATAGATTATAACAACCACATCAACTAATCATATCCTCTTTGTTACTTAATCGGATCGTGAATTTTAGAATGTCAATCAACCACTAATTGATCCAATGAGTCCTCGGACAGTGCCTTCAGTCAATGTTAATGTATTCCTATACTTACCACGCTTATTAATTATTTTTTAAAAAAAGGGGTATTCACATGACCTGAAAGTACTCCCATCTTTTTGTATAATATATTAACACATAGTGGGCATTATGATGGTTTAAAAACTTAATCAGCTAATGACCCGAGTCACCTGACAATAGTTTATTACTATAGATGGGTGATTAAAAAGGGATTGAACTATAGGAAAATTGTTTGATGACAGCAAGTAAGGTTGACTCCTACCGAGAATCTAGGTCTTGCTAGGAAAAGAAAAACCTTTACCTCAACTAGGGCCAATTGGTGAGGTTGACCAAAGGTGCTTCAATGGTTAAGCAAGCACAAAGAGAATCAGTAATTGAATTATAAACATAAGCTCAATTAGAGGTGACATACCTTAATCAGTGAAATAAATGAGGTTTTTATAGGACAGGAAGGGCTTGGGTTTGTTAATAATAATAATAAATAAATAAAGTATCACAAACTAAGGTTTAATTTTTTATTATGTTTGATCATGAGTTATAGAGAAAAAGTAGTGAATTCATGTAAAAGTGATAAGCAAGCAGTTACACCCTGTAACGTAGGATAGTTGTGGTTTAGTTTATGGTACTAGAATTACTCAACAATAATACTCTTCAAATTAGACTTTTTGGGATTGTCAAGAAATAGTTTCCTTTATGGTGTGTTTGTTTGTTTGGAGGTGAAATAAGGTGAATGGAAAACTTTGGAAAGAAAATGGGAAGAAAATTTTTTTGAAGTGTGTTTGGTTGGGTGAGAAGGAATGAAAATAAATGGTGGGGCCTAGGTGTTTTTTTTCCGAACCCACCAAAAAGTTCTCTTCAAAAGGGAGAGAAAACTAATGACCTATTTAAAAGTTTAGAGAGGGAGGAGAGTAAAGGAGAATGGTTATTCTTCACCTTGTTTGGATGTTTTTAAAATTAGTAAAGGGGAAGGGAGTAATTAGTCATTCCTCTTATTTGGATGTTTTAAAAATTAGAATGGAAATGAGAGGAAATTATTTAAATAGACAAATTTACCCCTATTTGAAAATAGATTTGCAACATTGGTCTATTATTAATTTGTTTTATATATATATATATATATATATATATAAAGTTATTTATTTTATTATGTTCCAATTTAGTAGCATTTTTATTTATCTTAGTATAATTTCATAAAACATTATTAAAAAAATAAATTAAGTATTTAATATATAGTTTTTTTTTCTTTCAATTTTACCCATGTATTCTAGCAAAAATAACAAATAAGTAAATGAAGGAGAATATTTTATTATTATATTCCTTGACTACTTAGCTTAAAAAGGAGCAAAATAAAAAAAAAAAAATTTATCTCATATAATTTTTTTTTTTTGTTTCGGATCTAATAAATAATTATTTATTCCGAAACAAAAACACAATAAATACTATTGCAAGTTGGTCAAAATCCAGTATTGGCTGAGAGTAGAGAGTAGTCATCGGATGGCTCTATTGGGTGACGACAGTCGCGGCTACGAGCTGGCCAGAAAGCTTGAGAGTGTTGGAGTATGGCGGACGTGGTTGGGCGAGTCCGACGAGGACGAACTTCGCCGCGTCATGGACGAGCTCGACTCCGACCACGACGGCTTCATTTCCCTGACCGAGTTCGCCGCATTCTGCCACTCTAGCTCTGAAGATGGCAGAGCCTCTAAGCTCCACGACGAGTTCAAGCTCTACGATCAGGACTAGAACGGCCTCATCTCCGCCTCCGAGCTCCACCTCGTCCTCAACCGCTTGGGCATGAAATGCTCCGTCGAAGATTGCCACTGGATGATCCGATCCGTCGATTCTGATGGCGACGAAAATGTCAACTTCGAGGAGTTCCAAAAGATGATGACCACCGCCAACGCCAATAACAGCAACGCCTCGCCGCTCTAGGTTTTCATTTTCTCTTTTCTGATCCATTTTCCTCTTAATCGTCAAATGCGAATGATGCGGTTGTGGTTGTTTTTCTATACTATTTTAACAACGACGTCGTTAATTGCTGCTTGTTTCTAGGTAAAATGTACTTTCTCGGAGAAAATATCTTCTCAAATATTGAAGAATTTTTTTTTAAATAGTCAAAGATTATTTATATAATCAGTTTGTAATTTTGTTAATTTAAAAAGGATAAATTAGAGAATTTATTTGGTCAATAATTTATCTACTCTACTCTCCCTCCAAATCTCTCTAATTTTGGGAATTAAAAATGAGGGGTTAGAGGTAGTTGAAACCCTTCCAAACCCCTTCAAACCCCTTCCCTTCTTCCTTAAAAAACTTCCAAACGAGATAATTGAATTACTCTCCTTCCCTTTACTCCACTCCTCCTTTTTTTTTTAACTTCCAAACAGGCCATAAGAGAGAAAAAGCTCATGAAATGAACTTCCAAAAATACCCTTAGGGTCCGTCCGTTTGGGTGGAAAATAGGGAAGATGAAAAACAGGGTGGAAAATACTATTTTTCACTGTTCGTTTGGGGAAGGAAAATAGGAAAAAGAGAAAACCCGGGAGAAAGTTTTCTCTCCGGGCCTACATTTTTTTTCCTTCCAAATCGGAAGGAAAATCTGGAGAGAAAAGTGCTATAGTAGCACTTTTACAAAAATGTCCTCTTCCCCATCTATTTTTTTTCAACGCTCTCTCTCTCTCTCTCTCTCTCTCTCTCTCTCTCTCTCTCTCTCTCTCTCTCTCTCTCTCTCTCTCTCTCTCTCTCTCTCTTAACGTGACCTAATTATCAACGTTCTTCTTTTTTTTCAACGTGACCTGAACGTTCTCTTCTCTCTTCTTTTTTTTTTTTTTTTTTCAACGTGACCTAATTTAATTTTTACATTATAATAATAAAAATAAAAATTTATATATATGATGTGATAAATTTTATATTATGTAATGAATACAAATAAATCTATTTCTTACATATTATGTAACAAAGATATAACAGTCAATTTATATAAATTACATTTTCCATCTTTCCATTTTTCTCTCCAACCAAATAAAAGAGTTTTCCACCCTCCCACTTTTCCACCTCTCCAACCAAACACATAAGAGGAAAAACTAAATATTTTTCATCCTCCCACTTTTCCACTCCTCCAATCGAATGGACCTTTAGAATTCACCTCCAGGTTTACAACGTGTTGGCTATTTTTATCTTCTTTTTTTTAAATTTTTTATCTTTTGATTTTTTCTTTCTGTACTAACATGTGTTGGCTTTTTTTTTTTCTCTGGTACAGTGGTACCACCGTGTTGGATTTTTTTTTTTTCCTTCCTTTGATATTTTCTTTCTGTTACTACGAGTAACGTGTGTTGGCTTCCTTTTTTTCTTTTTCTTTTTCTGGTACTAACGTGTTGGGTTTTTATTTTTTATTTGCTTTGCTTGCTTTTGTCTGGACATGTTGGCTTCTTTTCTTCTTCTTTTTTTAATTTTTTTGTCTGGACGTGTAGCTTTTTTTTAGTACTCATGTTTATTTTCTCATTAATTTTGGTTAGTTTTTGTTTTTGTTCTTTTTTTTTTTTAGAAAACAGTTTTGGGTTAATTTCTTTTTTTTTTAAATTTTTTTACTAAAGTGTCCATCTATACACAATATTTTAAAAGTATAATATGTTTTTTTTTTTATTAAATAGAGACATGATGGTAAATCTATACAAACTTTATTTTCAACCAAACAAAAAAGTTTTCTATCCTTCCACTTTTCTACCCTCCCAACCAAACACAAATGAGAGAAACTAAAATCTTTTCTATCCTCCCACTTTTCTATCCTCTCTCTATTTTTTATCCTTCCACTTTTTCATCCTCCGAACCAAATGGACCCTTAGTTAGCCAAGGGAACATATGCTAGGATGAAGTTCCTAGAGTTGCAAGCATCGGGGCAAGTTCAATCATATTATATAGTTCATGGTGTTAGGAGTAGTGCCCTCAAACCCAATTCTATGACGTTATCTTCCTAATGATAAAAGTTGTTTTATCCTCTGATTATTTGGACATTATATATTGTAGTCCATGAGATACATTGTATGTGATATAGGAACAAAGAATGAGATTTTTATACAGATATCTATATCAAAAGGTTTTTATAAACTTATAAACCCTAATTCATAGTTGGTGAAGAAATTTAATATTTCATTTGGGAAGACTATAACATATCAATTACGACGATTTTTTTTTTATCATGGAAGTGAAGACTTTTGATTGATATGTTGGTATGTCTCAACTGTGTGGGATACACTAAAATGGACCACTGTGAGATTTCCTGTTCAACCAACTCCTGTCTTTTGAACAAATAAATCTCATGATTTCTATTTGCATAGACTCTCAATCATAAGAGGATGGCAAACCCAAACATTCTAAAAATGGAATCCATAATCTCCTTTTAAAGACACAAAACATCTCCTTAAGATAGGTTTAATAGGAATTAGTTATTCAAATCGTTGGGCTCAACCATTTTAGTAAAGAGTTTTTGAAGTTTATATTTTATGAAATTAAATTTCATAAATGTAAAGAATAATCAGAAGATCAAATTGGGGACCTAGGGACTTAAGGTGTAATGATTTACAAAGTGATGATAACCTTTAAGTTTGTTTCACTATGAATGATTTCATGGAGGGGTCAAATGCTAATATCGTAGAGTCTTCAATAAGTCTTTGATTTAATAAAAACCTAGAGTGCAAAAATAGATTTTTTAGTAGAATAAATTATGGTTAATGGTAACTTTATGATTGTCGAGAATTAACAAGAGGCCCATGGCCCATTGGAGTTAGAGATTTTATTTCTCTTTGATCTAATTTACTGATGCACTACACGTGTAAGGAGAAGAGAATTAACTCTGTCAATCTTATTGATTTTGGGAGAACTAAAGTCAATCCATTAAAGGTAAGAGAGTTATTGTCAATCCTAGGAGAACTTTTGTTGATCCTATGGATTGTTGATAAGGAAGAGAGACCACTCCTTCAAGATTCTTGATGATAAGGAAGAGAGAGTACTCTTTTGGGATTCTTATGGAATTCTCAAGATAAAGAATTGTAGGATATTTTATTTTATTTTGAAATTTACTGCATCAAGATAAGTTTTTTTAGAACCATAATCTAAAATTCAAATAGAGCATGCATTTATGTAACGTAAATGTACATCTTTTTTTTTCTTTTTTTTTTTTGTGAAGAATCAACATCACAAACTTTATTAACCGTGGCTATGAAAATCAGCCTGAAGTACATCTGCAATCTTTGGTGATACATCTTCCATCTAGACTTGTAATGAAGAAAAGAAAATTGCTCATCTTGCAAGCGAGTGAGCTACAGTATTACAATGCCTCCTTACAGTACATTTATGCTACTAACATAAATGTACATCTTTCTTGTTCTTCCACTGTACATGATTTGTATGGGATATATATTTATTTTTGACACAAGGTTAGTGGTGTGCATCCAAATATTGATTATGAGGGGAATTAGTAGCATTTGACATACTCTTCTTCTTCAGGCTAATCAAATAAGTGATGTCTTCATGTATGCAATTATATTATACCAAAATGGGTTAGCCAACAGAGAAATGGTAATGTTAGTGGACAAATTGAACCATGTTAAATCTTTTATTTGACTAATTATTTTTTGTTCTTGTCTAGAGATATCCATTCCTATTTCACTCAACTATCCTTTTCTTCTGTTTATATATTATCTTCTCTTTGCTCCCCTTTCCCTCCAAATTTCCAAATCCAAGGTTAACTATTTTCTCTTTAGAGTAGAATTCAAATTGTTACATATATTCAAACTTTTATCCCTATGGACTGGACATATCTTTCTATTTCTACCTTGTGTTTAGGGTCGGCTCAACACATTTTGTGGCTTAAGAAAACAATTTTAAAAAAAGAAAATTATGAAGAGTTATTAGTTTCTTCCAATATCTCAATAGTGATACTTGTTGAACACTTCTTTGCAAAACCATCAATTTGATATATATTTTTAACAACTATAGTCTTGATTGAATTAGTTTTTTTTTTTTTTTACTAATACTAATACGACCATGCCAAAGTCCTGAATATTAACCATGTTATTGGCATGTTAAATGCCTTTCATGCAAAATATGGCCACCTTTTTATGAATATTTTTCATATACCTTGAGTATTTTAATTATAAAATATAAAATTTTAAAAACTTGTAAATTCTAAATGGTGTCATTTATATTGACTACCTCAATTTAGCTTTAAATAAATTCTTTTCAAATTTCACTCAAATTCACGATTTGCAAAAATATGGCACCTTACTATTATCTTTTTAATTTTTTTATCCTCTTTCTCTCTCCATACATACATATATATATATATATATATATATATATGGTTGAGTAGGTTGTATTTTTCTTGGGTTTCTTCATTTTACTTCTAAATGTTTATATCAATCTTGATTTGTTACATATTGATTATGGACAAAATTTATTTGCAAAATTGGTTATAGTCTAAGATTACAATCTTACTCAATAAAATAAACATTACTACATATTTTGAAAATCTAACTGTTAAATTGTATGTTCTTTACGCTTTTAATACACGTGCCAAATTTTGTGTCAATCAGATATCATTTACTATATGATCTATAAATTTAAATTTTATGCATAATTTTAAACTACAAAAACTTGCAATTTAAAAAAAATTTGATGACATAGGTATTGATCTTTAATTTTCTAGAAATTTTGCAAGCATGGAGGATATAAGAAGAATATGTAATCCAATGGTAGATTTGTCAAAACTCACATCCAATATTGAGAAAGGTTATAACCTAAGGCTACAATTAATTTTGTAACTAAACTTTGTCCAATGATTATTGTGTCTAGTAAAAAATATAGAATATATCATTAACCTTACTATCCCAATTATCCCTTATTTGTTAGATGATATGTGGTGATAAATTGTTTGACCATTTTATCCTTTAATATATATATACACACACACACACACACACACACATATTCTCTGGGCAAAAAATTCAACTCGTGACTTATTCAGATGCGATCCAACCACATGATGGTCACTTGGGGATAGTGTTGATTGGCTTTGCAATCACATTCGGTGTAAGGTTATAAATGAAAAGCTAACTTGGACTTAGTTAAGAAAAAACTCGTTTATGTTCATATAATTTAGTAAATGAGCCAAGTTTTAGCCTAATTTTAAGCTTTAATAATAAATAAGCCGAACTCAAACTTGATAATGTGCTCATGAATAAACTCATGAGTATGAGTCTCAATTAAATTATATATTATATTATTATTTATTTGTAAAAGCATTTCAAAATATACTTATGTGGATTGGAGATTGGATTGTTTAAGTTTGGAAATAAGTTCACAAGATAACGAATTATTATTTAAAATTAACTTATTGATAATATAAATAGTCCTTTTTGTAGTAAAATAACATATAATTGTTAAAAATGCAACGTGGTTGAATATAATTTTTATAAGAATATCATTATATTGAATTAATTCCAAATAATATAATTTTATTTATATTTTAGTTATTAATTATTAGTATCTATTTGTAAATGGGCAAAAAAATAAAATAAAAAAACTTGTAGGGTACTAACTATAAAAAATAAAAATTAATCAAGTTGTTTGTAAACAAGGTTAAGCTTGTTTGATAAAAAAGAAAAAGAATCAAACTTTGACATATAATCTCATTTGGTGGTGAACTCAAGCTCAACTCATGTTCAAACAATTTTGAATTTTCAATACTCAACTTGGCTCAACTTGTTTATCTATACTTACTACTATTTAAGGGGCTTCCCCTGTTTGAACTGGATTTTTTTTTGTTCCAAAATATCCCTAGAGTCTAAGTTTAAGTAGGGGTAAAACTTGGTAAAACTACTTCTTTAACTTCCACGTAAAACACTACCTACAAAATAAGACCACACTCCAGTACACTCATGTTGGTTTTCAAACTCAAATTGTTTCTTCTTTAGTTCTCCAGGTCTCTCAATTTTGTTTAAATATTCTTTTCACCATTATCATCATTTTTTCTATTTGTTTTGCTCAAATTTGCTCCTGCTCAATGGTATGTGCATGTCAATCTACATTGGTCTTTTCTATTTTGGTTTTCTAATTCATGAACAACTTCTTATATTCTAGAAACAAATCAATATTATATTTCAACCTTACCTTTAATTTATTTCACATATTTCTTCTAGGAATGAGTATTGGGCTGTCTATTTTCAAGATTTTTGTATTTAAACTTCAAGGAACATGCATTGGGGTGCTGATCTTCAAGATTTTCATGTTCTCTGACTCCAACAAACTGTTTGGGCTTTGAACTTGAAGTGTAGTCAATGGCAAAAATGTAAGTATCTTTGATCGCCTTTATTTAGATGCCTCATGCATTTCTTTGTGTTACATTTGCTTTTATTTTATGAGTTGTCATTCAATATTTTTTATCCTGTATTTGGTTTATATTTGGTTTCTTTACTTTGTTATCATTATCATTTTCATATCATTATCTTATCTTAAAAATAAAAAAAACTCACATTTTCTTATATTTTTATTACACTGTCACGTTTTCTTATACTCCTATTGTTTTGTTCAAATATGATCATCATGAAAGCAAGAGCAATTGCTGTTTAGCTTCTCTTGGAGATGATGGTAAAAGCAGTCGGATTTAATTTGTCAAGTGAGATCTAGCCAAAAGGGATATCAACGTAATGGTTATATTTTGATTGAGGTATTTGCTTTTGAAAATGGGTACATAAATAAGAAGAAGGAGGTTTCTCAAATAAATAAATAAGAAGAAGAATAGTTATCATCAAGTACAAGATGTTTTACTACTAACGTCCATTCCTCCATGTTTGAGGTGCCAGATGGTTTTCTTATATTCACTTATATATTCACGTTTTCAAATATGATTCATATTTGAACTCAAATTGATATTTAAGAAAAAAAATTAGTTGCACGTTGTCTTAGAGTTTAGAAAAAAGAACTTTAACCACCGCGCACCCTTGGTGCGGTGGTCACTGTACAAGTATAAGTGTTTGTGGGGTGTGGGGGGTAAGGGCCGGGATTCAAGTCTCCAGGAGGAAGCTTCACACACATATACACTTAGATTAGACTAAAGTAGAAATTTTATCTTGTATGAAAAAAAAAAACTTTATATATAAAAAAAAAAATTCTTTTAACTCTCACGTAATATACTACCTACAAAATAAGATCATACTTTTCTTTTTTAATCTTTTCTATTATTTGGTCAATTCGATGAGTGTTTAATATTTTATCTAATTAATGACTATTTTTTAAAGAGTGGCAATGATATATATGTTTGTCTTTTCTTTTTTTTTGTGGTTATTGGGTTTGACTAATTATTTTAGTGTATGAGTTATAAGTGGTGCTCTTTCTTCCTCCTATTATCTTTGTCTATTGTTTTTCTCACATTTAAGCCTCACTCTCTAATACTTTGTATTTTTTTTTAGGGTGACATATAAACAATTTTGGTAGATTGCGTGGCAGTCATATTGGATGAATCTGGGTGAATGAAGTCGTAGTCAATCTATCAAGTAGTTGTTAAATACCATTTTTTGTAAATATCCTACCATATGAAATTTAATATTATCCTTTGTTGTGTCCTTCATTGCACATTTGATGATTCTGTAAGCAATTACTATATGCAATTTTTTTTTTTTGATTGAAAAAGAAAAATGATTATAGGGAAGCTATCTTTAAAGATAAGTTTTAAAAATCATGTAAAAACCTAAAACGTTGGGTCTCTCTCTCTCTCTCTCTCTCTCTCTCTCTCTCTCTCTCTCTCTCTCTTTCTCTCTCTCTTTAAAGATAGAATTATAAAATCATGGAAAAAATTGCTTCTAAATAATAGGCAAACTACTAGGAATAAAAATACTTGGGTTTAAACACATTAAGGGGGTGTTTGGTTTGTGTTCTCAAACAACAATTTTCAATTTTTAAACACATGTACCAAATTGGCCCTAAAACGTGGGGTTTTTTCTCTCTCTTTTCTTTAAAGATAAAATTATCTTATAAAATCATGGAGAAAATTGCTTCCAAATAATAGGCAAACTTTTAGGAATAAAACAATAATCATCACACCCCTAAGTTTTTTTTGTTGTGATTGGAAAATATATTAATATCAAATTATAATTTATACAAATTATTAACTTTTATCACAAAAAAAAAGTTTCTAAGCACGCGCATGAGCACATGCTCAGAGGCTAGTATAGTAATTTTAATTGATACATTGTTTGTAAAGTGACAATCAAATTCAATGAAGGTTTATATCAAACCCGATATCATCTAATTTCCACTCTTTTGAAAAATTTTGTTTTATCTTTTTATTTTCAACAATGCTACCAATACAATAAAATTCACAACTGTTTTTCAAAGTTTGTAGCGACTGTAGATTGTGGAAATTCTTAGGTAGTCCCGGAGTATAGTGAAATGGTGCTCCCTCCTCTCACATTCATGGTGGACCCTATCATGAATTTAATGAGCGGCCCCTACCATAAATGTGAAAGGAAGAAATACCATTCTCCGTGCTCCGGAAATACCTAAGAATTACTCATAAATTGTAACATATCATCACATTCATACAGGGTCGTCATTAATATCACTTTTAACGCACACTAGTCACAAATTACCAATCAGTTATGAACTTTGCTCTTTCCTTGAAATTTGACTTATTGTTCTACTTTAAACTTCTTCTGCGTATTGGATTCTCATAAAAAAAAACAACTTGCGCTTGTATACACCACAAAAAGTCTAGTACTGTACCAAATAGAAATTGATAGGCTTGTCATGCGCAGAGAGACAGATGAAAAGAAAGCTCGCATAATTTATTGACATTTCGGTGGGAAGTCAATGTGTAAGGCAATACCACCCAACTCAAGCACGTCTCTTCCTCTCTCGCTGTCTATTCAATACTCTGTTTTTCCAGCTTTTCCTTATTTGACTTTTGTGCCGAAATCACTCCGCCACGTGACTTTGTAAAGCTTGTGGAAAAAATGCTCAGTTTTTGTAATTTTCAAACTTCTCGTCCAGATAAAAACAATCTAAGGACAAATAGTTGACTAGTTGTACACTAATGTATTACTAACTATTGTTGCAATCTAGCTATTTCAAGTTGGCCCAGTCCAAGGTACCATTCGATGATTTTAATTAAGCTAGAAGCTGGTGATATTTGATTCACATGTGATGGTTTTTGGATCTTCTGGTTTGGGTCAATCAAATTCCCAGGCAAACCTGTGAATTTTACTTTGAAACTTGATGACTGTTTTGTTTTGAACCCTTTTTTATGCTTTAAAAAGTTGTTAACTAATTATCTCAACAAAAAAAAAAAAAAAGTTGTTAACTAAATAATAAAAAATTAAAAAAAAAAGTTTGTAAAAATCGAACAGGATTATGAGCTACAGTATTCATATTCTTCTTTTCATATCTAACTGTGAGAGTGGGTTGAATTGAAATGGATAGGAACATCTTTTTCAAGTACAGAGACAAAGAGGGATTCACCTAGCCGCTCTGCCTTGCACAACTCAGACACTCTTTCTATTGTCAAAAGATAGACCCAGTGGAAGACTACTGATACAATGTATCACTTACCTCTTTTGTTGAGGAGAAGTCTTTGATTTGTACTGCCTCCTTTGTTCTCCATCATTCTAGGATTGAGATCTTGCAATACCTGATTGAGATTGATAATTGCAAAAACAACTTTTAATCTCAACCCGTTAATTAAAAAAAAGTTAAAATTTTTTTTTATGAGAAATAAAAAGTGAAAAAACTTTGTGAGACAAATCTGGTACCGGATCCTACCATCCAAAAAATTCTCCTACCTCTGTTGAAATTGTTAGTCTTGTATTCTAAAAAAAAGATGTTTCAAAATATTGTCATATTTCTAAAATTTAAAGTCACTAATTTACTAACTTTGCTATTATGCCCATACTCTATTTTAAGGAACATTGAAGATTTTGGGTTTTCTAAATAGAATTGTTACAATTTATTTTGCGTCCGAATTTAGTAAGGATGTAATGTAAAACTTATGTTTTACACTATTTAATATTATCTCACAATAAACTAAATACTTATAGGGGTGTAAATGCACTTTTAGTCCATGCATTTTTAGTCCCTACATTTGGACTTTTTTTCATTTTGGTCCCTATATTTTATTTTTACCATTTTTAGTCCCTAAACCAATTAGCGCGTCTCATTTTAGTCCTTTCAATCAGCCAACTAGCTAAAAAATGCTGATGTGGCTAACAGAGCGAATAAAAAAATTAATATAAAATGCTACATCAGTATCTAATTTTTTTGAAAAATAATTTATCAATTTTAACTAAATAAAAAAAGAAAAAACAAAATTAAAAACAATAAAATACATCAATCTAGATTTAATTCATTTTGAATAAGAACACACAAGAACATGATCACAGATTTAAACATCAACACAAGAACATAAGAGCACGAACCCAGATCCAAACACAAACTCAAATTTAAAACACAAAGAACACAATAACAAACATAAACTATTTACTCTCAAAACACTGACTTGCTGTTCATACAAAAAGTCTCAAACTCACAACTATGTGCACTTTAGAGAAACGCGGAAACCTCTTCATCCTAACACTCATTGGCGACAATCACGAGCACCGTTTCGACCCACACCTCATCGACTCTCTCCTCTCCGCTCTCTCCCAAGTCAACACCCAATCCATCAATGGTGGCTCCACTCTCATCACCGTCGCTCGCGGCAAGTTCTTTTGCAACAGCGGACTCGTCCTCACTCACGTCGCAAGTGGTGGGTAGATCTGGGTTTTCTGGGTCTGGATTGGCTAGGTCCATTGATGTGAAACCCATAGACCAAGCCCAAAAAGGACTCACTTCCGTTCTTGGCTGTCGTGGTCAACAACGAAGGATTGAAGCTTGAGCAGCTTCGGCCTGGGTTCCTTGCAATGAAACAGAGGTAGAGATCAGTGGTGGTGGATCTGGTGGGTTTGGAGGTTTTGGATCGATGGTTTGAGTTGAGTTTCAAATCAGTGGGTCGTTGATCGATGGGTTTCAGATCATTGAGTTTTGTGCTGGTTTCTTAGAAAGATAAGAGAATCATACTCTTTCTTTTCTTCTATTTTCTTTAGTGCCGGAAATTTTGGGTTTAAAGCTTAGTGTTTTTTTTTTTTTGTTTGGGGGCCAGAAATTATGGGTTTGAGTTTTGTGTTTGATGCTTTGGTGGTGTGGGGATTTGACTTTTCGGATTTGTTCATGTTTAATTTTGTGTTGATGTGGATCCAATGCTAATTTTTTGGGTTTTAAATTTTTTGGGTTTGTCTTCTTGTTCAAATGTTTAATGTGTTCATGTTTAATTTCTTGTTCATGTTTAATATGATGTGGATTTGATATTTCTATTTTTGATTTATGGGTTTGTATGATTTTTTTGGATTTGTGCTTTTGTGTGTTCTTGATGGGTTTGTGTATGATTTTCTGGATTTGTATGATTTTCTAGATTTTACTTCTCATTGTTTTGAGAGTAATTTTGTTTTTTCTTTTTTTATTTAGTTAAAATTGATAAATTATTTTTTAAAAAAAAAATTAGATGTTGATGTGGCATTTCATATTATTTTTTTATTTGCTCCGTCAGCCACATTAGTCGTTTCTGCTAGTTGGCTGAGGGAAGTGACTAAAATGAGACGCGTTAATTGGTTTAGGGACTAAAAGTCTAAAAGTAGTAAAAATAAAATGTATGGACCAAAATGGAAAAAAGTCAAAATGTAAGGACTATAAGTGCATTTACGCTTACTTAAGGGAACATCATTTCTTCCTATCTTTGGGACAAAGGTCAATGTGTCATGAATCCCAAAGAGGCCCTGTTTTCATAATCTTTGTATATCTTTCCAATGTCTTATCCGAGTCGATCCATCCTTCAGCATCCCACGCTCAATCAATGAACTTTGATGCGTTTGTTCCAATTTGGATCTAGTGGTGGCTCCAAGAATTTTTCTCAGGGTGTTTCTTAAGAAGCATAAATTATACAATTTAATAAAAAGAGAAATTCATATATTGACAACAACAACAATAAAAAAAAACACGTAAAGACATAAAATTTACATTTGCCTTTTACGAGTTTTCATATTTTGAAATTGTTACATGATAGTCTCATTATCAATGCTACAAGCTACATCTCTTTCAATGTATACAACTAAGCAATCATTCATCTACTGAATGTAAAACAAATTATGGAGCAAAAATTAATTTTATTGGCATAAAAAAAAACTAAGAGTGTTCCCAAAATTTTTTTGAAGGGTAGACAAATAATTTTTTTTAAATTATTATTATATATATAAATTTCAGGTCAGAGTGGTCCTGGGACCACCCTGGCCTTAAGGTGGTGCCACCCCTGTTTGAATCTCTATGATGTCTACCATTCCCAACCCTATTCGATATCGTCCCATGTCCCTCCAATAACCAATAAAATTTTATCCCAAACTAAACTCTAGTTAATTTAATTTTTTTAATAATTCTATAGTATGATAAGCCTAATTCTCATAACTGAGGAGAGTAGGATATGCCACTAAATTATGTGTCCGTGGGTGTTAATTCCTTTCTTTGTTTTAAATGATCTCTTTGTATTTTTTAAGTGTTATATATTTCTATGAATTTATATTGGTAATTAGATGACATGCATTATGATAGATAAAAATGTTACTGATAATCTCATATGTAGTTGTTAGTACAACAAAATGGAGCTAAAAGACAATTTAACATCAAATCTATATAAAATTGTTAAGTAGGGTGTGGCTTCTGTCTAATGTCATATGCAAAGTAGTCAGTACCGTATCGATACCCGTTGGTACGTACCGTACCAGTGTGTGTACCGGTATCGAAACGTCAATATTTCGTACCGGTTTAAATACCGGCCATATTGGCTATGTATTGGTCACACGGGCCAATTTCGGACAATACCGGCAGGTACAGGTTTTTATTTTTTATTTTTTTATTTTAGTTTTGTAATTTTTGAATTTTTGTTAGAGCAAAATGATAACTTATTAGTATTATTTGTTTTCTTAGTATGCAATGAACAATTAAGCTTTCTATTTTTTATATTGTGTTTTTTTACCTTTTAATTGACGCTAAAGTCTAAAACCATGAATCATTTGTTTTGAATTGAGTAAATATTTTATGGTAAACTTTTATATTTATTATAATATATATACACACACATAAATATATATATATATATATATATATATATAAAATAACGATAAATCTGAAACGGTACACCGGTATTGACAGGTACCAAATATATTGTTCCACTGGTCAAACTGGTATAGCCTCTGATATGAGATTGACTCCCTTGATCATATGACACTGAACCCACTGTGGTCGTAACACGTAGATACGTGTTATGATTGTAACGGATCCAATGCACTGAAGGCATTGGATAGAAGCCATGTCCTGATAAGTATATGGCCTTAATGGGAAAAAAAGAATAGAATTGAATCATCACAAAAATGTTTGTTTACTTTTTTTGATAGTTACAACTTACCATAATTGAGGACAGATTATAATTGATTATTCATTCTTAGAAACTATTTTAACCAAATTCCATAAAGTCTTTTCGTTAAGTCTTTGGATAAGAAAGCTTAGTTTGGTATTTAAAAAAAAAAAAAAATTTATTAAGTTAACTATCCTATTGAGGGAAATGAGTTTGTTCGGTTTAGTTGAGAAGAAATTTGAATTCTCCTCTAAAAAAAGAGTAAAACTTTAACCACTAATTATTAGTTACAACTTACAACACATACACAAAGTCCATCCTCCAATCCATTAATTTTGTTTTTATAAAAAAAAACTGTATGTAACTACAGTCGCATCCCCATAAGCAAGGTCAACTCTACCGTGCTGGCAACAACTAAAACCTCTCCATTCCTTTTTCTACAGAGTTTCCAAATCGAATGGTTAATAGTATTGGTTTGACCTGATGTCCTCCAATCTGCCAACGATCATCAAAGACCAGTTTGTTTAATAATGCACTCAATAGCATAGGTCTCATCATTCATTCATTCAGGAACAGGTCTTTAATTTTTATAAATGGGTTATTTATATATATAAATAGTTGGTATTTGTACACGGTTCTCAATAAAAATGTCGTGTGTGGTTAGATCTTATTCGCACCTACGTTTGACGGCAAGTGCTAGCGTGACAGGCCAGTCACAGTGTGGGCCTAAATATATTGCCAATCACTTTGACCATAGACTTTCCTTTTTATCAATCAATCAAACTGAAACTCTCTCCTCGTTTTCCCTTTTACCTTTGTGTTTTTTGTTTTTTTGGTGCTGTATGGTTTTGAAAAATGGCCGTGGAGTTCATGATGGACTATAGGAACAACAATTTCTCAGCAAAAATGGAAGAGAACGCTGTGCAAGAAGCAGCTTCTGGGCTCGAAAGCGTTGAAAAGCTCATCAGATTGCTATCTCAGAGTCAGCAGCAGCAGCAGCAACAACAACAGCAATACCAAAGCCAAAGCCAAAACCAATCGTCCTCTGAAATGGAGAGGGACTGTAAAGCTGTAGCGGACGTCGCCGTTTCGAAGTTCAAGAAGGTAATTTCTCTTCTGGGTCGGACCAGAACAGGCCATGCTCGTTTCAGAAGAGCCCCTTTGGCTCCTCCACCACCTCTGGTGTCAAATCAAAGTCAAGAAAGGTCAGCTCCTGAGCCTAGAGTTTACCATGCCACCCCGATCCAGCAGATCCCACCTCTTCCTCAATACCACGGCGAGTCGTTTATGCCCAAAAATGGTGTGATTGAGAGGAAGGACTCGTCAACGACGACCATTAATTTCTCGTACTCTTCTGCTGCGACTTCGTTCATGTCATCTTTGACTGGCGACACGGACAGCAAGCAACAACCTTCCTCTTCATCTGCGTTTCAGATTACGAATCTGTCCCAGGTTTCTTCGGTCGGAAAGCCACCTTTGTCCACCGCTTCGTTGAAGAGGAAGTGCAGCTCCGAAAACTTAGGTTCCGGCAAGTGCGGTGGTTCCTCCGGCCGATGCCATTGTTCTAAGAAAAGGTTGGTCACTTGGTCTATCTCCTCTGTGTCTCTGTCTCTGACTCTTTGGTCTTTTATTTCTGGTCTGATTTTGACTTTATTTTTTTCTTTACATTTTCTTTTGGTTTAGCAGAAAATTGAGATTGAAAAGGGTAGTGAGGGTCCCTGCGATTAGCTTGAAGATGGCTGATATTCCACCTGACGATTATTCTTGGAGGAAGTACGGACAGAAACCCATTAAGGGCTCTCCTCACCCAAGGTATGTAATTTTAGATCCTTTCAATTTTAGATTTGTCCTTTTAAATCTATAACTCCTTAAGCTCAAATGACACTTCCTAATGTTTTCAACAGATTACCTAACCATTGAATTATTAAGCATCAGTATGCTTTTTTCATATCTGTAAAATTTCAAGTTAAAGGCCATAGACATATAGCTGTATACTCTGTAGTGCTTTGGTGCCAAAATTGGAAAAGTGAGATTCAGCATCTAAAGTTTGTTCTAATTGTGTGCGTTGTATAACAGGGGATACTACAAGTGCAGCAGCGTGAGAGGGTGTCCAGCACGTAAACATGTTGAGAGAGCTCTGGATGATCCAGCCATGCTAGTGGTGACCTACGAAGGCGAGCACAACCACTCTCTCTCTGTTGCTGAGGCTTCCAATCTTATCCTTGAATCATCTTAGATCATCAAGATCAAGCACCATCAAAAACAAAAAACAAAAAGTTAAATCACAGTGCTACGGAGCTTTTATGTGTCACTAGCTAGAGGCTGTAGCAAGCATCATTAGCTGGCCCTGTCGGACTCAACTCTATCTCGAAGGAGATTAGTGGGTTAGTTCAAAATTGCCTGTAACAATTGGATTCCTTTCTCTCTCTTTGACTCTATGCAACCATTATAATTATATATAAAAAAAAAATGGGGAAAAGGAGAAAGATGGTGGATTTGGTAATAGATTTCAGTATCCAAAGAAAAAAAAAAAGTGAGTTCCTACTTCCTATCCTATCTATTCTATAATTCTCATTGATATTTGTATTTGATTGCTTTATCTTTGGTTTTTGTCTTGGATGCCTACCTCTTACTTTATTTTCCCATCACCCAAAGCTTTTTTTCTTTGATTGAAATAGTAAACAAAGAAGAAAAAAATAATTAAAGAAAAGAAAAGGACTGGGTCAAACAAATGAAAAGAAGTGGACCAACATGTCGTGTATGGGACGGTTGACCAAAAGGAAATGTGGTGGCAGTTGCCAGTTGGGACGGCCAAATTTATAGTGTTTAGTGATGAAGGTTGGTGATGGGTGAGGAAAATGAAAGGAAAGAGAAAGAGAGAGAAAGAGAGTTTTTTAATGCATCTTTGTTGGCTTGTTTGGCTTCTGGGAAAAGGGTTGGCTGAATTTGGAGGAGACTTGAGGAGAAATGGTTGGTCCAGAAGGGGCTCAAGCCCACCCCTAATGAAAACTCATATGGCAAAGTCAAAATGGGTGGGTGCGGAATTGATAAGGTTCCGGCATTGCTGGGACCCACACCAACGTTCACATTTTTGTTCCTTTGCTTTGCCTCCCTTTGCCTTTGCCTTTGCCTTTGCCTTAACGTCAACCTTGTTAGTATGCATTTGTGGTCCCGCTTCAAAAGACTCTCCCATCATTTTAAAAATTCGCCATTCACACATGTGGCTGCGTCAATTACACTCGGACGCTACTCTTGTCTTGAAACTATGTAGTGAGAGAAAGAGAGAGAGAGAGAGTGGTTGAATCTGATATCTATTCATTGCTTTCCTCATTACGAATAATTTAGAATGTGTACCAACACCTACACACTTACGCACCCATTTGGGTTTTTTTTCTTAGTGGGTTATTCATGACCGACAAGAATTTGCGGCCACGCAATTATGTCAAGCAAGCACAATCCAAGCTTTGAAAAACTTAACTCCCTCTTTTTATTATCATTTCACATTTTTTAATTTTTCAACGGATTTTAGCTTTTTTGGTTGATGAGTTTATTTTCAACTTATCTGACTAATTTGTGATTTAAAATTTTTTTTTAATTTAAAATATAAAGACGTGTTTTTGTTGGTTTTGTTAAAAACAAAATTAATTAGTAAAAATTAGCTCTACCGAACACACAATTTTACCTTTTTGGATATACAAAGTCCAACACAGACTTATATTTTTTTTTTATCTTGCAAACCATGTTTCTCTTTCAAACCTGCCCGCAATATAGTCAAATCGTGAAACTTGTACTTGGGTGCGAAAGTTTGACAAAGCTTGTAATTATACAGGTTGAGACTAGAAATCATACAAAAGCATAAAAGATCCTATGGTGGACAAAAATGAACAGAGGGACGTTTTAATCTTTTATCAGAGCCATATTCTTCTTTACACGCCAAGTCCATGCATAAATGTCTTGTCCTCATAATGTGTGGAATAGATTGGCTTCTACTTCAAATGCAGAAAACGCATGTTTTTTAATTTAGAAAAAAGAGATAGAAGCTTCTAAAAACGATCCAATTGTGGTAATGTCGTTCATTTGGTGTGAGTTTGGATTCGCTTTGTTCTCACAGTATTTGTTCACACAGAAAAGTGAGGATGTTCCCGTTAAAATGAGTTCACAAAAAGAAATAAAGTAAATAAAAGGACTTCCATTACGCTTACCAAACGCACTCTAGCGACATGTTTTCTCCACATTTTTCCCTCCTCTGGGTGTACTTAAGAATACTTGTTGTTGGGGTCTTTTAATTTTATTGTTGCAATACGTGTTGTTAGAACAGGCAGGATATTTTCTAATGGGACTGAGGAAATCAACTACAGACGAGTTCAATACTGCAGACGATACCACTCCCTTAGATGAACCAAAGCAGATATCCACGTCACCGACGAGGATACCAGGATCATTCAATGCCACCAATAATGCCTCAGACGGTTTCAACACCAGTTGAATAGACCGTTGAGGGCATATTAAAGACCCATTACTCAACAAGAAGCGTTATCAAGAAATGCATTAATGTCACAACGACTAGAATCTAGAGGAACATATATAAAGTCCTCACATCGCCTACAGGAGGTACACATATAATCACAAGCTATACTGAGTTATTTTGACCTTTTGTTATAAGAATTCCTTGGTACTGATTTTGGCATCGGAAGCGTTGTGCCAGGTACCGCACCGGTGACCATTTTAGCGAGCTCTTACTTCCACTGTGACGCAGGAGAGCACCCGGTCCTATTTGGACGAACTCACTACAACTGACGAACCTTTGCTTCATCAGTTTGGCGTCGTCTATGGGAACGACATTTTTGTACTACGGTTCGAAAACATAGTTTCTACCAACTTCAATATCCAGATGGAGTCCAATCAGGATTCAGCGGCCTTGGCTCAGCAAGTCCAAGCTCTTGCGGCCACTGTTGAAGAGCTCACCAGGCAGAATCAAGAGATGAGACAAAGACTTTAGCAGGAAGAGAACCGGTCCAAAGCTGTCCAGGAGGATGAGGGAGACAGCCATGGGAGAAGCGACCGACAAAGGACCATTACTCCAAACGAGCAAAATTCTGATCTTCTTCAAGAAATGAGGAAAGAGATGGACGAGCTGAGAAATGCCATTAAGGAGAAGACAGATCGGAGCCTGGATAGAATGGTCAGGGCAACAGATTCTCCTTTCACCATTATAGTCTTGGAGCGACCAATGTCGGCGAAGTTTTAGTTGCCTCAGCTTGAGCCTTTTGACGGGCTCAAGGACCCCCAGGATCACCTTAATACTTTCAAAACGACATTGGGCCTCCAACAGCCTCTGATGAAATAATGTGTCGTTCCTTCCTTACCACACTCAGGGGAGCTGCAAGAGAGTGGTTCACAAGATTGCCCACTTCATCCATTGATAGCTTCGAACAGTTAGTAGCACATTTCTGTGCCATTTTGTCTGAGGGCAATGTCCTAAGAGACTAGCGGATCACCTACTCACTATTAAGCAAGGGGAGAAAGAGACCTTGTGGTCGTACGTGAAACGCTTCACTCGAGAAACCCTAGAAGTGGACGATGCTGACGACAAGATATAGCTGACGACATTTAAGGCAAGGCTGAAATCTAGAGAGTTTGTAGTCTCGCTAGCGAAGAATCTGCCTAAGACAATGGCGGAAATGCTCCTAAAGGAGAAAATGCTCTTAAAGGCGCAAAAGTACATGAACGCAGAAGATGCATTGGTAGCCATAATGGACGAAGGAAGGCCAAGAAAAGAGGGAAGGAAGGAAGACGAACGCAGGGGGCAAAAGAGGGAGCGCCCAGGTCGTCGAGGAAGTGACAGAGACAAACAGAAGGACGAAAAAGCTCCACGAACGGTAAAATTCACCCCCTAATTATGCCTGTTGACAAATTTTTGACGCTGATTAAGGATGAACACTGCCTCCAGTGGCCGAGACCCTTACATTCGTCCCTTAATGTACGTGACAAGAACAAATACTGTTGGTTCCACAAGGATCATGGCCACTACACGGAGGATTGCCGAGACCTGAAAGGGCAAATAGAGGAACTGATACAGAAAGGAAAATTGCAGAAGTATGTGAAGAAAGAAGAATCCAGCAAGTTCAGGGATGGCAGTAACAGCCAGCACGAGTCCTCGTCCAATAATGAGAATCGTCCATCCCAGCCACCCCAAGATGTGATCGGGAAGATAAGTACGATCGCAGGGGGGCCGCTCGCGGGGGGATCATTCAAATCCCTCAAGAAAGCATGCTAGAGACAAGTGAAAAGGTCCATATGGCACCCCCATTCAAGCAGAGACGGACGAACCAAGACATGTCTTTCAACGAAGAGGATGCTAGGGGAGTGAAGTAGCCACATAATGACCCCTTGGTTATAATGCTCACAATTGAAGGGTTCAATACCAAGAGGATCCTTGTAGACAACGGTAGCTCTGCAGACATCATGTACTTACCGGCCTTCTAGAAGCTGAAGCTAGATCCTGGGAGATTGCGTCCATTTGACTCCCCCTTTGTCAGCTTCAGTGGGGACAGGGTATACCCTAAGGGCATAGTGACGTTAAAAGTCACAGTAGGGACCTACTCGAGGCACCTAACCCGTCAATTGGACTTCCTGGTGGTAGATTGCCCTTCCTCTTATAATGTAATCATTGGAAGGCCTACGCTTAACCGGTGAAAGGTGGCTACGTCCACCTACTGCCTGAAAGTGAAATTCCCAACTAAGGACGGTGTCGGTGAGGTGAAGGGAGATCAGGTCTTAGCCAAGGAATGCTACCAGGCTGTACTGGCTGTAAAGGAAAACCATACGTGGACAATTGATGAGGAAAAAGAAGACAAAGTAGAAACCTTGGAAGCAGTGGAACTAGTTGAAGGAGAAGCAACGAAGATAACGAGGATAGGAACAACCTTAAGCCCCGAGATGAGGACAAAACTCATTCAATTCCTTAGGGAAAACATGGATGTTTTCGTGTGGAGTCATGAGGATATGCCCAGTATATCACCTAAAGTCGTCCAGCATAAGCTGAACGTGGGAAAAAGCCCGTCCAACAAAGACGACTAGTCTTTGCCCCCGAACGAAACCAAGCGATCACTGACGAAGTTAACAAGCTGTAGCAAGCAGGCTTCATTTGGGAGGTTTATTATCCTGAGTGGCTAGCCAATGTCGTACTGGTGAAAAAAACAAATGGGAAATGGAGAATGTGTGTGGATTTCACGGACCTGAACAAGGCTTGCCCAAAGGACAGTTTCCCTCTACCTAGGATAGACCAGCTGGTAGATTCCACGGCCGGGCATAAGCTACTGACATTCATGGATGCTTTTTCATGATACAACCAGATAAAGATGATCGAGGAAGATTAAGAAAAAACTGCTTTCATCACAAGCCAAGGGCTCTATTGCTATAGGGTGATGCCCTTTGGACTGAAGAACGCAGGGGCAACGTACCAAATGCTAGTAAACAAGATGTTCAGTAAGCAGATTGACAGAAACATGGAGGTGTTTGTGGACGATATGCTCGTCAAGAGTAAGAAGAAACTGACACATCTGGAAGACTTGAAAGAGACGTTTGCCACCCTCAGAAAATATCAGATGAAGTTGAATCCTAGTAAGTGTGTTTTTGGGGTAGCTTTGGGAAAATTCATGGGATTCATGGTGTCCCAGAGAGGGATATAAGCAAATCCGGAGAAGGTACAAGCAATACTCAACATGACATCGCCGAAGACCGTCAAAGAAGTCCAAAAGCTCATAGGGAGGATTGCTGCACTCAATAGGTTCATCTCCAAAGCAACAAATAAATGCTTACCCTTCTTCAAGACTTTGAAGCAAGCTTTCGCCTGGATTGACAAATGCGAAGCAGCATTTCAGGAACTCAAATGTTACTTGAGCAATCCACCCCTTTTAAGTCTATCGAAGGAGGGAGAAAATCTTTATTTATACCTGGCGGCATCAGCCACGGCCGTGAGCGCAGCCCTGATTCGAGAGGAGGACAAGAAGTAGTTCCCAGTTTACTACGTCAGTCAAGCTCTCCAAGGAGTAGAAGCCAGGTATCCAAGGATTGAGAAGATTGCATTCGCTTTAATAGTGGCTTCATGGAAGCTATGACCGTACTTCGAAGCACATCCCATCCTGGTGATAACGGACCAACCAATCAGAAAGTCTATGAACAAGCTTGAGCCAGCAGGGAGAATGGTCCAGTGGGCAATCGAACTCAGCCAGTTCGACATTGAGTACCATCCCAGAATAGCCATCAAGGTGCAAGCTTTGGCAGACTTCATTGCCAAATTCACCCTTCTAGAAGATGACGACCGCAATGACGAGACAGGACAGTGGACAATCCAGACTGATGGCTCATCAGCTCAAAAGAGGGGGGGAGTAGGGGTCATCATAGTCACCCCTGGTGGAGAAAAGCTCAGGTACGGAGTTCAACTGAAGTTTCTAGCCACCAACAACGAAGCAGAGTGTGAAGGAATATTGACGGGGCTGAGACTTGGGAAGGCACTTGGAGCAAAAAACCTGCTCGTCCAGAGCGACTCGAAGTTAGTAATAGGGCAGATCAAAGAGGAGTATGAAGCAAAGGAGGAAAGAATGCAGAAATACCTCAAGTTGACAAAACATCTGGCCCCGGGAGTTTGATAAATTGGAGTTCGTACAGATCCCAAGAGGCCAGAATATGGCAACAGACAAGATTGTGAAAATGGCCTCGTCAGAGGAAGAGCCAACATGCACGGAGCTAAGCATGGAGATCCAAAAACGCCCCAGCATCGAAGAAGTCCTAGCATTTGAAAATAGCTGGATGACACTGATCATGTCTTTCCTCCAAGACGGACACCTCCCTCAGGACGCCAAGGAGGCTAAGAAGATCAAGTAGAGAGCAACCAGGTTCACGATCCTAAATGACAATTTATACAAGAGGGGCTATTCTATGCCTTACTTGAAGTGTGTCGACGATGAAGAAGCCAAATCCATCCTGGAAGAAATTCACGAAGGAATTTGTGGAGACCATGCTGGCCCTAGATCCTTGGTAAGCAAAGTCATTCGAACAGGTTATTTCTGGCAAACTATGCAAGTTGACGCAATGGAGCTTGTCAAGAGTTGTGACAAGTGTCAGAGATTTGGGAATGCTCAATGACTTCCAGCAGAAAGATTGACGACGATATCATCCCCGTGGCCATTCGCACAATGGGGAATCGACATCGTCGGCCCACTACCCCCAGGTAAAGGTCAGGTAAGATTCCTATTGGTTGCAATTGATTACTTCACAAAATGGGTTGAAGCAGAAGCGATTGCAATCGTCACCGAAGCACGAATTCGGTATGGAAGAATATAATTTGCAGCTTCGGGATCCCAAGGACGATCATATCAGATACTAGGCGGTAGTTCGACAGCCAAGGCTTTAGGGAACTCTGCTCGGGCCTAGGCATCAGGAACCAGTTCTCATCCCCAGGGCATCCACAAGCCAACGGACAGACAGAGGTGACGAATTGAACACTGCTCAAGATAATTAAAGCCAAGCTGGACGACACGAAGGGTGCCTGGCCAGAAGAATTGTCCAATGTCTTATGGGCTTACAGAACCACGGCGAGAACTCCGACGGGTGAAACCCCTTTCAGGCTTACTCACGGCACTGAAACAGTAATCCCGGTCGAGGTAGGAGTGGCCAGCATCAGGCGGGAGGCATTCCACGAAGGAAATAATGACGACCAGTTACGAATCAACTTGGACTGCCTTGACGAAATAAGAGACAAAGCTTCTAACAGGATAACAAAGTACCAGCAGAAGATGGCTGAATACTACAACAGGAGGGTGAAACTTAGACGACTTGATATAGGCGAACTCGTCCTACGCAAGGTCATTGCAGCGATTAGAGACTCTGCCCAAGGAAAACTCGGCCCCACATGGGAAGGACCATACCGAGTCATCCATTATTCCAGGCAAGGCAGCTATCACCTGGAAACCTTAGACGGACAAAGGCTCCCTCGACCATGGAACATTAAGCACTTGAAGAAGTACCACCAAAGGATGTAACAAATTAATGTATCCATTCTTGAAATTGATAATAACACTATTCATCTAATGTCTTTGTGTAAACAGGTCTGGTCACATATGTAAGTTACAAAAATAAAAAAGACTAAGTAATAAGATTTCGCCTAGACGAATGTACATTACTGACGAAACCAAAAGATTATCTTTAAAAGGCTAAGTGATAAGATTCCGCCTAGACGGATGTACATTACTGACAGAGCCAAAAGATTATCTCAAAATGGCAAAGTAATAAGATTCCGCCTAGACGGATATACATTACTGACGGAGCCAAAGGATAATCTCAAAAATAACCAAGTAATAAGATTCGCCTAGACGGATGTACATTACTGACGAAGCCAGGAGATCCTTGAAAAGGTGCAAGTCACAACAGAAAAACAAAAAACGCGGGGAGCAAAACCCCTGAAAGCAAGATTAATCGCGAATAAAAGTCAACTAAAAAGCGCGGACGGATGCAACATATCACGAGGATAACACAATTGCGCGACTGCAGATGCAAGTAAGTACGCAGTTATAAAAGCCAAAGAAAAATAATAACGGGCATTCACCATTACTTTTTCATCTAAAGAACCTGAAACACTGGACCAAAAATAGTGTTCTCAAGATAGGTTAAAATAAAATTGTTCTAAAATTTGAGCCCAAAACACAAAGGGCACCCCAAAAAAAGAAGAAGAAGGAATTTTCATAAGTTCCAGATTCAGGCGTCAGTGGCAGCGTCGTCAGTAACAAAGGCGTTCACGGGGACGTTGGACTCGGGGGCCAAAGGCTGGGCAGCCTCGTCAGCAGTAATTTCCTTGTCTACCTCTTCCATGTCCAGCGTCTCTAGGTCTACTCTAGAGGGGTGCTTGATCAAGTATCTCCTCAACAGTTCAAACCCCTTGAAGTACCAATTGAAGAGCACAGGGTTGTACTCCTCAGTTTGCTGGAAGCCTTCAATGGCCCTAGCAGCGATGCCCTTGACCCTCTCCCTGGCGGCCACAAGTTGCTCGTCCTTCTCTAAGACCAATTGCCGTTCAGTCTTGAGGTCGTCACTGAGTTTCTTGGCCTCTTCTTTAGCGAGGTTGACTTCGCCCATAGAGGTTATCAACTCTTTCTTCAACTTTGATTCTCCACCTCCAAGGCCTTTATTCATGACAGCGCAGACTCGACCTTAGCCTCCTGAGCAAGATACTCCGAGGAAAGATGAATGCTCTCCCCCAACACCTGAAAAACACGCAAGGGGATTGAACCTCAAAATAACGTAAAAACAAACACAAAGAAGAAATAAAACTGGCACAAGAGCGTTACTTGGACAAGCTTGTGGAGATGACGACCCACCAGCTCCTTTGTGGATGAGCCCGAGAAGGTCTTCAAGTCCTTCGCAGTCACGACCTCATGAGCCCTGTTCACTGCCAGTTTCTCATCATCCCAGATAGTAGATGAGCGAGAATCAACCTTCTCCTTCTCCTTATCAGACATATGCTGCCTTTTAGAAGTAGGGGTAGGGATCTCTTCAATTGAGGCGGCAGGGGAAGCTGACCTCGTCGTCTCGGTACCAGAAACGAGGTGAGTAACTGAAGCAGCTGAAGTGACGAGGGGACCCTTCCCTGTGACGCGTACCACCTTCTTCCCGAAATTGGACAATGGCTCGTCCTTCTTGGTCTTCATCTTATCATACATATCCTTGTTGAACTTGGTCATCATTTTTGCAAGAGGAAAACACTTGTTAAAATGGAAGAGAACAGGAAAAAACATGCAAGAAAACCCGACACTGACGAAACATCTGCTTACTCTTTTTTCCCTCGATTCTGAGATTGCGTAAGACGAGGGCAGATGGCTCTGGGCCAAGACAATGGAAGGAGAGAGTCCTCGAGTCCACCAGATCGTCCCAATCCTCGATTGTCTTCGCGTATTCAATCGCTTTTTCCACTCGCACTTTGTGCCTGCTCTTAAGCTTGGGGCGTTTCCGACTGCACAAGACAATGGACGGAAGAATTAGAGACCGAAGAAGCAAACACCACAAAACTCAAATAATGAGAGGAAATAATGACGCACCTAAGGTCGGGGTTCCCCACCGACGAGGTAACCTCGGGAGTTCACCCTAAACCCCTTCGGAGGAAGTCTCAAAGTCGTCCCCAGATACGAAGAAAAACCTGGACTTCCAATACCTGAAAGACGAAGGTAAACTCCGGACGATCCTGGTTCTCCTTTCCTAGGGAACCAACTCATAGTACCTATATTCCTTGGACTCCTTCAAACGGTACAAATAAATGAGCTCGTCCACTTTAAGCTCACCACCGTCCGTAGCAGCCAGCCATATCTCCATACAGCTGACCACTATCCTCCAAGAGTTGGGCATGAGCTACCCTGGAGCAATACCAAAGCGGTCTAATAGCTCCATAAAAAGAGGGTGAACAGGAAACCTTAGCCCACAGATGAAGGCAGATTCATAAAAGCAGACCTCCCCAGGAAAGAAATGACATGCCCGATCTTCCTCATTGGGCAGACGGACCCTAACCCGCTCTGGGAATTGGAACCTATCCCTAAATCTACCTAATGTCTCAGCATCCAACCCACACACCTCTTTGAGGGCGTGGAAAGCCCTAACCTCTTGAAAAGTGGAAACGGCTGTATCTCCTTCCACTAGGTCGTCGCTAGACGACAACCCAATCTCGAGCTCACTAGACCTAACCTCGGACATCCTCACCCGCTCTCTCACCAAGTTCTCGAACCAATCGATGGACTGACGAAGCAAAGGCAGCATATCGGCCAAAGCAACGCTCAGACTGTTACTCTCAAAAACGAAATCCTCAAGATTTGGAAAAACCCCTAGAGACCCTTTTAACGGGCAAAAAGGAAAGAGATTGAGGGGCAAGCTGTCCAAACCTCAGAACTACCAACCATGGAAAAACCAAAGAAGCTAGACCAAAATACAAATCCTAAAAGAAAAAAAAAAATCCTAGAAACCAAACACAGAAAAAGGAAGAAAGAGGATATCAGAAATTCACCACGATATATGACTACAAAAGAGAAGAATCGGAAGAAGAAGAGAGGGACATACCTCAAGTGGAGAACGTAGGAAACTCCGCCTCGCACCAGCTTACAGAAAAATCCTAGAGAAAGAGATATTTAGAGCAATGACAGGAAATTTGAAAGATGAAAAGAAAAGAGGAGAAAAGATGAAGTTTTTAAACAAAGCCTAGAAAAACCGAAAATCAGCAGGAAATCCAAGGGTTATACAATGGGAACAGTAACCGCACCAACCATAAGGCGCCACGTGGCCACGACCAGTATGGCACCGCCACTACGCTTTTAATGCGGCACGAAACCCCAAGAGTCGCCTGCAGTCCAATAAACCTTTCGTATTCTATGGTCGACATGACATGTCATGATGACCACAGAATCCGGGGGCATCTAATGGGACTGACGAAATCAACTACAGACGAGTTCAATACTGCAGACGATACCACTCCCTTAGACGAACCAAAGCAGGTATCCACGTCACCGACGAGGATACTAGGATGATTTAATGCCACCAATAATGCCTCAGGCGGTTACAACACCAGCTGAATAGACTGTTGATGGCATATTAAAGACCCATTACTCAGCAAGAAGTATTACCAAGAAAGACATTAATGTCACAACGACTAGAATCCAGAGGAACATATATAAAGTCCTCACATCGCCAACGGGATGTACACACATAATCACAAGCTATACTGAGTTATTCTGACCTATTGTTATAAGAATTCCTTGGTACTGACTTTGGCATCGGAGGCGTTGTGGCAGGCACTGCACCGGTGACCATTTTAGCGAGCTCTTACTTCCACTGTGACGTAGGAGAGCGCCCGGCCCTATCTGGACGAACTCACTACAACTGATGAACCTTTGCTTCATCATTCTCCGTTTTATTACAAATTGATAGAGTCAATTTCGCTAATCTAACTTTGTATAAATTGCCACGTCATTTAACATATATTTTAAATAATGTGACACTTGATAGAGGGAGTCAATCTCGTACTGAAAGTTGTACTGGTTTGATCAGTGGAACGATATATTTCGGTACCAATCAATGCCGATATACCGTTTTAGGTTTACCGTTATTTTATATATATAAATAAATTCACCATAAAACATTATCATAATTTAGAATAAATTATTCATGATTTTAGACTTTAACATCAATTAACAGAAGAAAAAAAAAACACTATATAAAAAATAGAAAGATTAATTGTACATTGCATACTAAGAAAACAAATAATACTAATAAGTTAATGCAAGTAAGTTATCATTCTGTTTTTACAAAAATTTAGAAATTACAAAACTAAAAAAAAAAAAATTTATTTTTATTTTTTTTATACTGGCCGGTACGCTCGATATTGCCTGAAATTAGCCGGTTCAGCCGGTATTTAAACCAGTATGAAACATTGACGTTTCGATACTGGTATATGTACCGGTACTGTACATACTATTCGGTACCGGTACGATATTGACTACTTAATACACTTTTGTATCTGTAATTGATGATGCAATAATCTTTAGTCGGTGACCTGTTCAAACACAACGTGTTAGAAGGTCTTCTAAGATTTGTAAGAGGGAAACCTTGCTGGAGGGTATCGGCATGCTATCGGCCTATCAATCAACGAAGCTTAAGTAATGAAACCTTTTAGAATTGGAATAAATAGAGTAGACAATTGAATGTGTCAGAATGCTACACATACCTTTGCAAATGCAGTTATGTTGCCCTAATATAGGTGGCAAGAGTGACTGTTGCATTCATAAATGTCCATTCCATATTTGGAAAATAGTTATATCTATAGTAGTAACAAATTTGAGGGAATAGTCAACATGATTTATGACCGCTAGGGAATAGTCATGAGTTAACTTGACATATTCAATGCCTCTCGGCTATTACACTTTCCTCCCCCTCCTCTCCCCCAAAAAGCGACTTCAGGGTTGTCCATATATGTGGATGAGTGCGTAATTAATTGTCCATTAGTAGTATTTTTTATATACAATCTAGTAGTATATAATCTAGACAATGAAACATTATCCATTTCAAATGGAGATTGATGAAGCAGTATCTCATCGGTTCACTGGGATTCGTCCAGATGGCTCCTGGCAGTACTCTGACGAACCTGCGGGAGCAAGAACTTATTCAAGTGGTCACCGGTGTGGTGCCTGCCACAACGCCTCCGATGATAAAGTCAGTACGAAGATGAGATTGACGAAGATAAGTATAGACGAAGCTGCCTCCACAGACGAACATGACCAGTATCCGCGTCATCAAAAAAGAATTAATGCCATTCAATGCTCCAACTGTTACAAGACCAGCTGGATGAACCGATGGGAACGCGTTAAAGTCCATAACTCCACCAGAGACGTTATCAGGGAGTCATTAACACTCCAACGGC
This sequence comes from Castanea sativa, assembly GCF_040712315.1. Taxonomy (NCBI): domain Eukaryota; kingdom Viridiplantae; phylum Streptophyta; class Magnoliopsida; order Fagales; family Fagaceae; genus Castanea; species Castanea sativa. The sequence goes on from NC_134014.1 coordinate 43,037,301, forward strand.
TATAATCCCCAAGGGTATATAAAACCCTCATAACACCAATACAAGGTACGGAAAAAGACAGCATCACAACCTGAATCATTTTTATTCTTGATATTTTGATTATTATCTTCTCTCGTACTGACTTTATCATCGGAGGCGTTGTGGCAGGCACCACACCGGTGACCACTTGAATAAGTTCTTGCTCCCGCAGGTTCGTCAGAGTACTGCCAGTAGCCATCTGGACGAATCCCAGTAAACCGACGAGATACTGCTTCATCAGTTTGGCACCATCTGTGGGGAACGACTTTCTCATACAACCAGAACGTGGTCCCTACCAGCTCCAGATGGAATCCAACCAGGACTCAGCGGCCTTGGCGCAGCAGGTCCGAAATCTCGCAGCCACCGTTGAAGAACTTACCAGACAGAATCAAGAGATGAAACAGAGGTTACAACAAGAAGAGAACCGGTCAAGAGCTGTCCAAGAGGACGAAGGGGATAGCCATGGAAGGAGTGACCGACGGAGAACGGTAACCCCAGAGGAACAGCATTCCGACATCCTCCAAGAGATGAGAAAGGAGATGGATGAATTAAGAAATGCCATCAAAGAGAAGACCGATCGAAGCCTAGATAAAATGGTCAGAGCAACGGACTCCCCTTTTACCATGGCAGTCTTAGAACAACTGGTACCGGCAAAATTTTGGTTGCCTCAGCTCGAGCCTTTTGACAGGCTCAAGGATCCCCAAGATCACCTTAACACCTTCAAGACGACTTTAGGCCTTCAACAGCTCCTTAATGAGATCATGTGTTGATCTTTCCCCACTACGCTAAAAGGAGCTGGACGAGAATGGTTCACGAGATTGCCCACTTTGTCCATCGACAACTTTGAGCAGTTAAGTAACGCTTTCCTGCGCCATTTTGTCGGGGGGCAACGCCCCAAGAGACCAGCGGATCACCTACTCACTATTAGGCAAGGAGAGAGGGAGACCTTGCGGTCGTACGTAAAACGCTTCACTCGAGAGACCCTAGAGGTGGACGACGCGGACGATAAGGTCCAGCTGACGACATTTAAAGCAGGGCTTAAGTCCAGAGAATTCGTCGTCTCGTTAGCAAAGAATCCGCCCCGGACAATGGCGGAGATGCTATTGAAGGCCCAAAAGTACATGAATGCTGAGGACGCACTGGCGGCCATCATAGACGAGGGGAAGCCAAAGATGGAAGGAAGGAAGGAAGACGAACGCAGGGGACAAAAGAGGGAGCGCCCAAGCCGCCGGGGAGGTGACATTGACAGACGAAAAGACGAGAAAGCTCCACGACCGGTAAAATTCACACCTCTAATTATGCCTGTTGACAAGATTTTGACGCAGATCCAGGATTAACACCACCTAAAGTGGCCGAGACCCTTGCACTCGTTACCAAGTGTGCGGGACAAAAGCAAATACTGCCGATTCCACAAGGATCACGGCCATTACACAGAAGATTGCCGAGATCTGAAAGGACAGATAGAAGAATTGATAAGGAAAGGAAAACTTCAGAAGTACGTAAAGAAGGCGGACTCCAGCAGGTTCAGGGAGGGCGACACGAGCCAACGGGAGCCCTCGTCCAAGAACGAGGGTTGTCAATCTCAATCACAAGAGGTGATCGGGGAGATAAGCACAATAGCAGGAGGACCTTTCATGGGGGGATCATACAAGTCTCTCAAGAAAGCATGCCAAAGACAAGTAAACAGTGTCCATATGGAACCCCTATTGAAACAAAGACGGACGAACCAGGATATATTCTTCAGCGAAAAGGACACAAGGGGAGTCAGGCAGCCCCATAACGACCCTCTGGTGATAGCACTCACAATTGAAGGGTTCAACACTAAAAGGATCCTCGTCGACAACGGAAGCTCTGCAGACATCATGTACCTATCGGCCTTCCAACAGTTGAAACTAGGTCCTGGTAGATTGCGCCCGTTTGAGTCCCCCCTCGTCAGCTTTAGCGGTGACAGAGTATATCCCAAGGGCATTGTGACACTAAAAGTCACAATAGGCGCCTACCTGAAGCAGCAGACCCGTCATCTGGACTTCTTAGTGGTAGATTGCCCCTCTTCATACAATGTGATCATTGGGAGACCCACGCTCAACCGGTGGAAAGTAGCAACGTCCACCTACTGCCTGAAGATAAAATTCCCAACCGAAGACGGAGTCAGTGAGGTAAAAGGAGACCAAGTTTTGGCCAGAGAATGCTACCAGGCCGTGTTGGCTGTAGGAGAAAACCACACATGGATGATCGAGGGAGAAAAAGAAGACAACATGGAAGCCCTGGAAATGGTGGAACTCGTTGAGGGGGAAAACTTAATGGTGACGAGGATAGGTACAACCATAAGCCCCAAGATGAGGAATGAACTCGTCCGTTTCCTTAAAGGAAATTTGGACATATTTGCATGCAGTCACGAAGATATGCCGGGTATACCATGCCAGGTAATCCAGCACGAGTTGAAGACAGATCCCGAGAAAAGACCCGTCCAGCAGAAACGACGGGTCTTTGCCCCTGAACGAAACCAAGCAATCACGGAAGAAGTTAACAGATTGTTGCAGGCAGACTTCATCCGAGAAGTTTACTATCCCGAATGGCTGGCCAACGTCGTACTAGTGAAGAAAGCAAATGGAAAGTGGAGAATGTGTGTGGACTTCACGGACCTGAACAAGGCCTGCCCAAAGGATAGTTTTCCCCTGCCGAGGATAGATCAGTTGGTAGACTCTACGGCGGGACATAAATTACTAACATTCATGGATGCATTTTCAGGTTACAACCAGATAAAGATGGCTGAGGAAGATCAGGAAAAAACTGCTTTCATCACAAGCCAAGGACTCTACTGCTATAAGGTAATGCCATTCGGACTAAAGAACGCAGGAGCAATGTACCAAAGACTGGTAAACAAGATGTTCAGCAAGCAAATTGGGAGAAATATGGAGGTATATGTGGACGATATGCTCGTCAAGAGCAAAGAAGAGTCGACTCACCTGGATGACCTGGGAGAGACATTTAACACCCTCCGAAGATACCAGATAAAGCTCAATCCTAGTAAGTGTGTGTTTGGAGTAGCTTCAGGAAAGTTCTTAGGGTTTATGGTATCCCAGAGAGGAATAGAAGCAAACCCAGAGAAGGTGCAAGCAATACTCAACATGGCATCACCCAAGTCCGTCAAGGAAGTCCAAAAGCTCACAGGAAGGATAGCTGCACTCAATAGGTTCGTCTCTAAAGCGACGGACAAATGTCTCCCATTTTTCAAAACATTGAAGCAAGCCTTCACCTGGACTGACGAATGTGAGGCAGCTTTTCAAGAGCTCAAGCGTTACCTCGGTAGCCCACCTATTTTAAGTCCCTCAAAAGCAGGGGAAAGCCTTTATCTATACCTGGCAGCATCAGCTACGGCTATTAGTGCGGCCTTAATTCGCGAGGAAGATAAGAAATAGCTCCCCGTTTTCTATGTCAGCCAAGCCTTCCAAGGAGCAGAGGCCAGGTATCCCAGGATTGAGAAGATCGTTTTCGCCCTAATAGTGGCTTCACGAAAGCTACGACCATACTTCGAAGCACACCCTATCCTTGTAATGACGGATCAACCCATCAGGAAATCCATGAACAAGCCTGAAGCAGCTGGGAGAATGGTACAATGGGCAATCGAACTCAGCCAGTTCGACATCGAATACCATCCCAGAACGGCCATCAAGGCGCAAGCTCTGGCAGACTTCATAGCGGAGTTCACCCTTCCAAAAGATGACGACGAAAAAAATGAGGTGGAACGGTGGACGATTCAGACTGACGGATCGTCAACCCAAAAGAGGGGAGGAGTAGAGGTCGTTATAAACACCCCCGATGGAGAAAAACTACAATATGGAGTCCAATTAAAGTTCCCGGAAACCAACAACGAGGCTGAGTACGAAGGCATACTGACGGGACTGAGACTTGGCAAAGCCCTCGGGATTAAGAACCTGCTTATTCAGAGCGACTCGAAACTGGCAATAGGGCAGATCAGGGAAGAGTATGAGGCGAAGGAAGAGAGGATGCAGAAATACCTCAAGCTGATTAAACATTTAGCTCGTGGGTTCGACAAGTTGAATTTCGTCCGGATCCCAAGAAACCAGAATGCAACGGCGGACGAGGTCGCAAAAATGGCTTCGTCCGAAGAAGAACCAACGAACAATGAGATTCTCATGGAGATTCAGAAATACCCTAGCATCGAGGAAGTCCCAGTATTCCCCATCCAGAACATAGGTGGTTGGATGGCACCGATCATCTCATACCTTCAAGACGGGCATCTCCCTCGTGACTCAATGGAGGCCAGGAAGATTAAAGCAAGGGCGGCCAGATTTACAATTTTGAATGATACCTTATACAAGAGAGGGTTCTCCTTGCCTTATTTGAAGTGTATCGACGAGGAAGAAGCTAAATACGTGCTTCACGAAATCCACGAAGGGATTTGCGGAGACCACGCCGGGCCCAGATCCTTGGTAAGCAAAGTTATTAGAGCAGGATATTTCTGGCCAACTATGCAGGCAGACGCTATGGAGATCGTCAAGAGGTGCGATAAGTGCCAGAGGTTCGGGAACGTCCAGAGGCTGCCAGCAGAAAAGATGACAGCGATTACCTCCCCTTGGCCATTCGCACAATGGGGGATCGATATCGTCGGCCCATTACCCCTTGGAAAAGGACAGGTACGATTCTTGCTCGTCGCTATCGACTACTTCACTAAATGGGTCGAAGCAGAAGCAATAGCAACGATCACAGAGGCGAGAACCCGTAGCTTCGTGTGGAGAAATATAATTTGCAGGTTCGGGATTCCGCAAACGATCATTTTAGATAATGGCCGATAGTTCGACAGCCAGGGATTTAGGGACTTTTGCTCGGGGCTAGGTATCAAGAATAAGTTCTCGTCACCTGGGCACCCACAGTCTAACGGGCAAACGGAGGTAACTAATCGAACGCTGCTTAGAATCATCAAAGCACGACTAGACGAAGCTAAGGGCACATGGCCAGAAGAATTGCCTAATGTTTTGTGGGCCTACAGAACAATAGCAAGAACCCCCACGGGAGAGACGTCTTTCAGGCTCACTTATGGCACTGAAGCAGTAATCCCAGTCGAGGTGGGTATGGCCAGCACCAGGCGAGAAGTATTCCGCGAGGAGAACAACAACGACCGGCTTCGAATCAATCTGGATTGCTTAGACGAGGTAAGGGACAAAGCCTCGAACATGACGATGAAGTACCAGCAGAAGATGACTGAACACTATAACAAAAGGGTCAGGCTCAGAAGACTAGAAATTAGCGACCTCATCTTACTTAAGGTGACGACTGCAACTAGAAACTCCGCCCACGGGAAACTCGGTCCCACATGGGAAGGACCTTACAAAGTCGTGCACTACTCCCGACAAGGTAGCTATCATTTGGAGACCCTAGACGGACAGAAACTCCCGCGACCTTGGAACATAGAACACTTGAAGAAATACCATCCACAGATGTAAATCGAGAATGTACCAATTCGTCAAAATTAATGAAATAATGATTCAAATAATGTGTTCATACAGGTACCAAGTCCCGGAGACCCAGAAAAAAAAATGCCTAAGTAATAAGATTCCGCATCGACGGATGTACATTACTGACGAAGGCAAAAACAAAAGAAAAATGCCTAAGTAATAAGATTCCGCATCGACGGATGTACATTACTGACGAAGGCAAAACCAAAAAAAATGCCTAAAGTAATAAGATTCCGCATCGACGGATGTACATTACTGACGAAGGCAAAAACAAAAAAAAAATGCCTAAAGTAATAAGATTCCGCATCGACGGATGTACATTACTGACGAAAAAAAAATGCCTAAGTAATAAGATTCCGCATCGACGGATGTACATTACTGACGAAGGCAAAAACAAAAGAAAAATGCCTAAGTAATAAGATTCTGCATCGACGGATGTACATTACTGACGAAGGCAGAAAAAAAAAAAAAAAGCCTAAGTACAGCGGAAAGCTTAAGCAATAACGTTCCCACCGGATGAACATACATTGATGACGAATGCAAAAAATTGACATACAGGAGAACATGTCCAAGTAGATACGATATTATAAAAGCCTAAAAACCAAAGGCCATTGTTCATAGAAAAAAAACCCATAAACACTGGGCTAAAAATACACATGAAAATTTTTTAGTTGTCCTGGAAATTGAGCCTTGAAAACATGTCAGGCACCTAAAAAAAAAAAAAAAAAAAAAGAAAGAAAGAAACTTCTTAATAACAGGTTCAAACATCCGGATCGGCATCGTCTTCAGCTGGGGCATCGAGGGCAGGGGCATCGGTGACACGAGCATCAGGAACGTCCCCAGGAGCTTCAGCGGCGGTGGCTTGGGCGGCCTCGTCAGCAGAGATTTCCTTGTCGACCTCCTCCATATCCAGCTCCTCCAAATCTACCCCGGAAGGATGCTTGATGCAATACCTCCTCAAGAGCTCGAACCCCTTAAAATACTAGCTGAAGAGCACGGAGTTGTACTCCTCGGTCTGCTGGAAGCCCTCGATGGCCCTAGAGGCGACAACCTTAATTTTTTTCTTCGCGGCTGCGAGCTGCTCATCCTTTTCCAGAACCAGCTGCTGCTTAACCTTAAGATCGTCACCCAGCTTTTTGACCTCGTCCTTGTATTGGTGAACGTCCTCCATCGCGGCTATCAGGTCCCTCTTCAGCTTCGAGTTCTCCATCTCTAGGACTTTGATCCGAGAAAGTGAGGACTCGACCTTGGCTTCCTGAGCTAGATACTCCGCTGAAAAATGGACGGCTTCCCCCAGCACCTAAAAAAAAAAAAAGAAAAAAAAAAAGAGACATGCGAAGGAATAAATAAGAAAGGGGGGTGCATATATGTAGATGCGTCATGTAAAACAAACAGGTTACCTGGACGAGCTTATGGATGTGACGACCCATCAACTCACTTCGGGTCGAACCTGAAAGCACCTTTAGGTCCTCAGCATTCACGACCCCATGAGCCCGATCCGTCGCCAACCTCTTGTCGTCCCAAATAGTGGACGAGCAGGCGGCCTCCTTTCCTCTGTCCGATGTACGAGGCCTCTTGGAAGCAGGTGTCGGGATTTCTTCTACGGAGGTGGCCGGAGAAGCCGTCCTCGTCGTCTCGACACCCGAAACCATGGGTGTGGTCGAGGCCGTCGGAGTAACGGAAGAGACTTTTCCTTTCACACGAACCACCTTCTTCCCGAGGTTCGACAAGGGTTCGTCTTTCTTAGACCTCATTTTCTCATACATACCCTTGTTGAATTTCGTCGTCATCTCTGCGAAAGGGAAAAATTTTATAAGAGAAAGAACAAGTCAAACAAGTACAGCCACAGGGTCGAGTCCGACGAACTCAGAAGCTTACTCTTCTTTCCCTCGATATCAAGGCTCCGCAAGACGTAGGGAGACGGATCGGGGCCGAGGTTGTAGAAAGCGAGTGTCCTCGGGTCTACCAAGTCGTCCTTGTTTTCAATGGACTGGGAATACGTGATGGCCGCCTCGATGCGCTCCTTGTACCTACTTTTCAACTTCGGTCTTCGTTTAGCTGCACAAGAACGAAGAGAGTTAGTAACAATAACCTCCAAAAAAAAATATAAAAAAAAAACGAGAAAGGAGACTGACGCACCTAAGGTCGGGGTTCCCCACCGACGAAGCAACCTGGGGATCTCACCCCAGTCCTGGCTAGAGGGAGTCTCAAAATCGTCCCCAGACACAAACACAAATGCGGACTTCCGCACGAAGGACGAAGGTAAGCCCTTGACGATCCTGGTTCTTCTCTCCCAAGGTACTAGCTCGTAATACCCGTACTCTTTGGACTCTTTTAGACGGTATAAATAGACGAGCTCGTTTACCTTAATCATATCCCCGTTAGCGGCCAACCATATTTCCATACAGTTGACCACTATTCTCCACGAATTGGGCATAAGGCGCCTGGGGCAATCCCCAGATATGCCAGGAGCTCCATCACAAACGGGTGGACAGGAAGCCTAAGTCCACAAGTGAAAGCGGCCTCGTAGAAGCACACTTCACCGGGGAAAAACTGGCAAGCCCTATCGTCGTCAGTGGGGCGACGAACACGTACCCGCTCCGGAAACTGAAACCTATCCCTAAACCGACTGACGGCGTCGGAATCTAACCCGCACGGCTCCACGAGGGCATGAAAAGCCCTAACCTCTCTAAAAGTCGAGACGGCTGTATCTCCCTCCATAGGGTCGTTGCTAGATGACAACCCAGTATCGAGGTCACTAGACCTAACCTCAGACATCAACTGCAGCTTCTTCACCAAGCCTTCAAACCAATCGACCGACTCTCGGAGCAATGGAAATAAATCACCCAAAACAACACCTAAGCTGCTACCCTCAGAAACAAAACCCTTTAAATTGGGAAAAGCGCCTAAAGACCCCCCTAAGCGAGCAAAGAGAAAAGAAATTGAAGGACAAACTTCCCTAACCTCTAAATTACTGACCATGAACTCCTAGAAAAATACTAAAATTCCCACAAAAAAGAGGGGAGAAACAAACAAAAACACAGAAAGAACCAAGAAACAAAAAAAAAAAAACCAAAAATCAGATACTTACGAAGAAGGAAAAAAGAAGAAGGGAGAGGAAGAAAGAGCTTACCTCGAAGAAACAAGAAGCCCAACAGCCAAGCAAACAACCAAACTCGGAAAGAAGCAAAGAAATATACGAAGAGGGTGCTTAGAGGAGAAGAACTGAAGTTTGAAAGAAAATGAAAAGTAAAGTACAAAGAAAGGAGTTTAAAAACCAAATAGAGGTGAAAACCGAAAATCGGCGGGAAACCCAAGGGTCAGTCCATTTCCAACCACATCACGCCACGTGGCCACCACCCACGTAACGCCGCCATAACGCATTCAATGCGGCACGAAATCCCAAAGGGCAAAAAAAAAAAAAAAACTGTTCGGCTTCCACGATCGTCACTGACGACCATGAAGCCCGGGGGGCATCTGATGGTACTGACGAAGATGAGACTGACGAAGATAAGTATAGACGAAGCTGCCTCCACGGACGAACATGACCAGTATCCGCGTCATCAAAAAAGAATTAATGCCATTCAATGCTCCAACCGTTACAAGACCAGCTGGACGAACCGATGGGAACGCGTTAAAGTCCATAACTCCACCAGAGACGTTATCAGGGAGTCATTAACACTCCAACGGCTATAATCCCCAAGGGTATATAAAACCCTCACAACACCAATACAAGGTACGGAAAAAGACAGCATCACAACCTGAATAATTTTTTTTTTTGATATTTTGATTATTATCTTCTCTCGTACTGACTTTATCATCGGAGGCGTTGTGGCAGGCACCACACCGGTGACCACTTGAATAAGTTCTTGCTCCCGCAGGTTCGTCAGAGTACTGCCAGGAGCCATCTGGACGAATCCCAGTGAACCGACGAGATACTGCTTCATCAGAGATGAATATTTTCCTATCAAGTTTTGATAAGTTAGTGGCTCAACCTAGGTTGTTTGGAGTAGTCGAATTTGGTACTCACGTTCAAGGGTCATTTGCTAGCTACGACCATTGAATTTCCTTTAACAATAAAATAATAACGAGGGAGGGAAGTCAAAAAATAATGAGCAAAAGAGTATTCTTTGATGAAAATAATTAGGCTTTGAAGCATATACAAAGAAAGATAAGGAACTATGTAAAGCTTTGTTGGGAAATTAGTGGGGGAATCATGAAAAGTGAAAACAAATAATTGAAGTAGGCTTAGAAGTTAGAACACGAAAATATCATTTTCTTTAAAATAATATTTTTTTCATCAGCTCAATTGATTTTGCTAATGAGTTTAGGCAAATTGTCTTCATGATACAATTAAAATAAGATTCTAGAAGTATAAATCTTGGAGAGTTCCTATGAATTTCCATAAGTGGTGTGCCAAAATATGTATATATATTATATAAAAAAATCTATAAATAACTAATATGGATGTTAATTTATACTCACTAAATAGTTTGATGAAAAGACAAAGTTGAGAGGTGACTTGCGCTGGGACAAACATTCTAAAATGTAGCCAGGGCTATTTACTAACCGTTAGACCTTTTTTTTCTTGGGTAGAATTTTGCACAAAATTGAATTAATTTGTAAGTATCTTGCAGATGTGATTAAATTAATGCAAACTCAAGTACAGATTATTTGCAAGTAATAATATTTCGGTGAGTTGAAGGTTGATCCATAGAGAATGATTGTACTAATGTAAAAATCTCTATTATTTAGCAGAAATTTTTTTTGCACCCAAAGAAAGAGTAAGATAGTTGTTAAAACTTCAATTCAAAATAGCAAAATAAATTTAAGATAAATTAATGAAAAAAAACACCAAGGATTCAAAGATACACCTAATATTTTATCATATGAACTTGAATTATATTTAACTTAATTAGGGTAGAGAGTCAACTCACCTAATCGAAAGATATAACAATAAAGTACTCAAACAATGTATAAAGTAGATTGATTGTGAGTGATTGAGCAAGTAGTTCAATTGGCATGCTACATGGGAGATTAAGTATTGAATATATTCTTAAATCATAACAAATCAAGGAGTTCAAGCATTTGATATATATAAAAATCATATTAAATCTAAAAAATTTGTCACCATGTAATGATTCGAAATAGTAAAATCAATCTCAAAATTCAATCATCGATCCATAAAAGACATATAGATAATCCGGAGAGCACATATAAAATCCATAAAAATGATGCTAAATGTATAAAAGAAGTAAACAGCAAGATAAAATATGTTCTAGGGTTTTCCCTTCTCTATAAGCTTAGCCTCATCCAAAAGAAAAAGAGAAATTCCCTCAAATTTAGGATGTGAATCCCTTTATTTTTGGAGTTTTTTCACAGTTAACTTCCAGCCCACATTTGACCTCTAAAAAAACTTCTTCCCGAATTTGTGGTAAACTAAAAAGTTGTAGATATTCAAATTTTCTTTCTATGGATACAAGAGTCAGGTGAATTGGATATATGTGCAAAACGTTATGGCAAAACTCTTGAAACAGCGCATGATGTTTCTATATCAAGATTTTTCCAATTTTGGCTTGAAAGAATTTCTTTCTTCACTTCTTTATTCTCAATCGTTTTTTTTTTTTACTTATATAATGCTTCAAAAACCATGCCTCAATTGATCTTGACCCTTAGAATCTCTTCACTGCATGTCTGCATGATTGCTTATTAGTTCTAATCTCCTACAAGAGAAAATACACAGTGTATGTTTGCAAATTTTCTTTCTGTGGCTACAAGAATCAGGTGAGTTGGATATATGTGCAAAACGTTATGACAAAACTACTGAGACAATGCAGGATGTTTCTATATTAGGATTTTTCCAATTTTGGCTTGAAAGAATTTCTTTCTTCACTTTTTTATTCTTAATCGTTTTCTACTTATTTAATGCTTCAAAAACCATGCCTCAATTGATCTTGACCCTTAGATTCTCTTCGTTGCATGTCTGCATGATTAGCTTAGTAGTTTTAATCTCTTACAAGAGAAAATACACGTAGTGTCTCTTTGGCAAAGATTATTTTTGTCAACATATTTTACTATTCAGCTTATTTTTGCTTCACTTTTTTATTCTTAATCGTTTTCTACTTATTTAATGCTTCAAAAACCATGCCTCAATTGATCTTGACCCTTAGATTCTCTTTGCTGCATGTCTGCATGATTAGCTTAGTAGTTTTAATCTCTTACAAGAGAAAATACACGTAGTGTCTGTTTGGCAAAGATTATTTTTGCCAACATATTTTACTATTCAGCTTATTTTTGCTACTATTCATGGGTCTCACTGTACTATTCCAGCTAATTTTTACCTTTATCTACAGTACTTTCAGTAAAAAGTTTTCAGTTTTAGTAAAATAAGTAGATCACAAACAGACTCGTAATGAGTATATTTAAGAGAAATCTTTCAAACTCACATATTTATGTGTAATTAAACATTTAATTGATGTGATATTGTTTACCAAAACTAAGATAATAGTATAATTTTAAGCAATTATTACTTGCTTAAGTGAAAATGCATATAGCTCAAAGTGAACTCTTCAGTTACCAAATTAAAAGAGAGAAAATGCACATGGAAGCATCATTTACACTAGTAGTTCATATATTATTAGCACTATTATGATCTTTTAATACTCCCTAAAGTTTTTTTTATTATTTTTTTGTAAAAGATAGAATTTTTACTCTAGCCTAATCTAAGTGTATATGTGTGTGAAGCTTCCTCCTGGAGACTTGAACCTCGACCCTCACCCCCTATATTCTACAAGCATTTATACTTGTAGAATGACCACTGCACCAAGTGACCACTGCACCAAGAGGGAGCGGTGGTCTCCCTAAAGTTGAGGTGCCATAGAATGACCTCGAGAAAGTATTATTTGAGTTCAATCTCTCTCTCTCTCTCAATAATAATTTTTTCTATAAAGGTACAAGTCGTCAATAATTTTCCTCTAATGGAACAAGTGTTTAGAGATATCTCACCAAATAATTTACTTATGTAATTAAGTAAACAAGAACAACAAGCAGATTCTATAAACAAGAATAAAACTATTATTTTTAAATGGTAAAAAACATTTAAATTTGGACAAATAGAGCCCACTTGAGGTGGCGGCACGCGTGTGTGGTAGATGGTCTATTTGGGTAAGACATCCTCCTTCCACTAAAAGTGTGGTGTCCCTTAGAACCCAATCTAATTTCCAACCCATGAGTATATAAGTTCACAATATGTCCAGTTTCTTTCTTATGCGACACTCAAGGATTTCACCGTTTTAAATCATGTTCAAGTGGGCACACCAAATTCTTGTCCCCACGGAAGAGAATACATCCCCAACTTGGGCCCCTTGCAGGGCATGTGAGTTTCCCTTTCATTTTGGTTATAAAAAAAAAAAAACAAAGACCAGTCAAACTCTTTCAAAAAACTATTTTTGTAACAATTCAAGTTGCTTGAGAATTATTTGAGACTGGCCCAACAAGAGGCTGAACTTGGTGTTAAAGCAGGCCGGTTCATTTCTACCCGCCCAATAACCAAAAAGCCCTAACTCTGACATAGCAATAGCATTACATACCAGGAGTCCTCCAAAGCTCTCTCATCAGATAGCCTCCTCTACGATCCCAAACCTACGGCGGCGATGGGTTGCTTCACCAACCTCATCCCCATCGTCCGCTCATGAAATTCAAAATTCCTCCCATACCCCTCAGCTCCTCCAAAAATTCCTGCTTCCCCATACTCAAATCTCTAATGGCCTCTTCTCTCACGCAAACCCAAACCCAAACCCTAACCATCCATTCCGACCCGCCACAACCCGACCCGGAAGACGACCTCCTCTGCTCCGACCAACAACAACAACAGCAGCAACAGTTACTTCTTTCTTCGTCTGACACGTTGCCGTTTAGCTTGGGCTCGCTGACACGGTGCTTGGCCGGAGAGTCCCACATCGACCGCGCATGGGCTCACTGGTTGAAACTGGGTCGACCCAAATTGATAGTTGCCCCGATGGTCGACAATTCGGAGCTACCCTTTCGAATGCTTTGCAGAAAGTACGGTGCCGAGGCAGCTTACACGCCCATGTTGCACTCTCGCATTTTTACCGAGACTGAAAAGTACCGTGACCAGGAATTTACCACTTGCAAGGTATTTAAAAGTTACAGCTAATATTTTATCCATTTACCTCTGTAAAATTTTACTGGTTTTTTAACTTTGCTATTAATTGCAGGAGGATAGGCCATTGTTTGTCCAATTTTGTGCAAATGATCCAGACATTTTGTTAGAGGCAGCAAAGAGAGTGGAACCTTTTTGTGACTATGTTGACATCAATTTGGGGTAATAATTTTTTTTTTGTGCTTAATTACAGCTTTTGCTACATCTAGTGCTGTTGAGCTTTTTATTTGAGTATGGTTTAAGAAAACTGTAGTCTAATTTAATGGGATGGTGACAAATAAAGTATTTTAGAAGTTATGTTCCAATTTGTCTTTGTTATGAAAAAACTGGGTAGAATTTTATTATTTGAAGTCATTTTGAACCGTAATGGCAAAGGAGAAGATTTAAGAGGAGAGATGTCTATGCTCCACTTGCATGTTCAACCATTTTTACACTTCCATGTAGGGATTTTTTTTCATTAGACTGGTAACTAATAGCTAAGAAGACTTTAAAACCTCTTATCACTTGGAAAGAATTGAAGTTGAAGGTGAGTGAAGGCCGCTGTGAAAGAACTCTAGAACAGGATTTGGAATTGACAAAACACCTAGGATTTTTTAAAGCTTGACTCGGAATGTACACACACACAAGCATTTCCTTTCGCATCTCGCTTGCTTAGAATATTTCTGTCTGTTGGCTGTATACACAGGGTCCGTTTGGTTATGTGTTTTGGGAGTTTGAAAGAGTGTTTTTAAAGCCCAAAACTCTGTTTTGCAACCACAACTTGTCCTAGTTTTTGTGCAAACGCTCATTTTAAACTCGAAACACAGTTTTCTAACAGCTTACACAAACAAACCCATAATCACCATACTAGCTCAAGCTGTCCTCTTAATGTTTGTCACACTTTTGATGGTAATGAAGTGTGAGTCCCTACTCCCTCCTCTTGAGCCAAGTGTTCTTTAATATCATATCATACGTTGTTGCAAAGTTTAGAATAGTATATCCTGATTCACTCCTTACTGTATGTCCTTGGCCTCCACGAATGCTTTTAGAACCACCCACCATCTTTTCCAACATGACCATTCTGGTCTCCTCCTGTAAAATCCTTTTTTCCATTTGATAACCCTTGAATCTTTTCATTTATATCCTTCAAAAATCTTTGATTCATTGATTTTTTCAACCCTATTTGAGAAGTGTAATCCCTAACAATATCAAGTAGTCTTTTCTTCTAAAACAAGTTTTATTAACATAATTATATTTCCTAATCTCCACAACTTCTTTTTGAAGACTTTTATCTATGATTATCCCTATGCCATTTCTATCATGTATACGATAATATATATCCTGTTTGCTCCATTTCTTGAAATTTCTCACCTACCTACTAAGGAACACAATGTTCATTATCCTCCTAGTCATTATATCTACTATTTCCATCAATTTCCATGTTAAGGACCGTATATTCCAACTACCAATACGAATCCTAGTCAAGGAGGGAACACTCTAACGTGTATATTTAGGGATTCATTCATAATAAAGTCATTAAATTTTACAATTGCTGTTAACCTACTGCAATTGTCCTTCTTTTCTTTATTTATTTATATTTATTTTTGGGGGGTTCAGATATATTGGGGGCAGAATATCAAATTGCTTCAAAGCTATAAAGGTCATTTTATTAACCTTGTAACAATAAACTAAGCAGTTTTCAGTTTTCACCTGTCCTAGCAAAAAGCAACATAAATTCTACACAAATTTCTGAAGGACATTTAAGTTAATGGGGCAACTGTAGTTCGCAGAGCTTTAACACAAGATATAAATCGATCTTTGATTTTTGTGCAGGTGTCCTCAGCGTATTGCTAAGAGGGGAAATTATGGAGCTTTCCTTATGGATAATCTTCCACTTGTAAAATCTCTAGTACAAAAATTGGCTCTCAACCTTCAAGTTCCTGTGTCATGCAAAATCCGTTTATTCCCAGATTTGCAAGTTACAATCAACTATGCTAAGATGCTAGAGGAAGCAGGTTGCTCTCTTTTAGCTGTTCATGGCCGAACAAGAGACGAGAAAGATGGGAAAAAAATTCGGGCTGACTGGAATGCTATCAGGGCTGTGAAAGATGCACTCAGAATCCCAGTCCTTGCAAATGGGAACATTCGCCACATTGATGATGTTCAGAAATGTTTGGAAGAGACTGGTGCTGAAGGGGTGCTTTCTGCTGAGTCTCTCCTTGAAAATCCAGCTCTTTTTGCTGGTTATCGAACTGGTGAATGGGTAGTGGGCAGTGAAGGATGCGATAAAGTGGGAAAACTGGACCAGACAGATCTACTGGTGGAATATTTGAAGCTTTGTGAAAGATACCCTGTGCCATGGAGAATGATTCGTGCTCATGTGCACAAGATGTTAGGAGACTGGTTCAGGTTGCATCCACATGTGAGAGAGGATCTCAATGCCCAATCCAAACTGACCTTTGAATTTCTTTATAACATGGTTGACCGGCTTAGGGAGCTTGGCACAAAAATGCCACTTTATACAAAGGATTCTCATGAAGATAGAGTTCTGGCAAATGGACTAGCAACCGGAAATGTATGATGTGAGTTACTAGGTTGAAGGTCCCCAAATTTTGGACTCATTGCAAAATGATAACCATCAATCTGGTTCATTGTTAATTTTATGATTTTAGTCATTATTTTTTCACATAAAAAGTTTACAATTGTTGGTGTCTTGATTATTGCTGCAATGCTGATGCTGAGTAATTCAGAAAGTATACTGGCATAGAAAATGCTTCCTAATTCTAGGTTTTCTTCTTTTTAGGGTAGAGTTATTGTATCGTGACTGAGGTCATTCATGTTGTATCAAATTCCCTTCATTGGGAAAATTAAAAATTTTGCAGATTTAATGGTTTTGAAGCATTTATCTTTTCCAAGTGCAAAAAAGACTTGTACTTAATTTAGCTTCAGTATTTGTATGATGAACTTTTTAATTGTAATTGATAAGTTTCTCGGTTTTTTTTGTAATTTTATTTTTGCAACATTTAGAAATGGTTTGTTTTTAATTGCAATTTGTAACTACGATATTTGAAGAACTTTTTAATACCATTCTGGAGACATTTTTTTAATAAAAGGGAAGTCGGGTCTAGGAAAATAAAGAACAAGAGAATGTTGTTGTTCTTTCCTTGAACTAACGCAAGCAATTGATATTTCAAAAAAAAAAAAAAAAATTATTCTCATATTATTATTGTTAGTTTGCTTACAATAAGTGGAGCAGAGGGCATTCAAACCCAAATTCTGCCGCTAAGCTATTCAATGAATTGGCAATGGATACTCCATTTTAATTTCTAAGAAAGCCTAAAAGAAGGATTGAAATGACCAGCAGTTTATAGTTATACTGCACAACTACAAGAAAACTGAAACAATTTTCTTAAATCCCAACAGGACGTTGAGACAAAGGTTCCAGATGACAAATACTCTTCACAATATACAACTTGCAGTTTATTTTTCTCCCACTCTCTCCAGATGAACGCAATCACTGTAATAACACCGTAACATTCATCTCATCATCTCAGCTCCTAACCGAAATTGGTTAGGACCTTGCTGACCAGATGCTCCCCATATACAGCTCTCTCGAACTTCTTAGCTCTACCTGATCTCTGTATACAAGTTTCCAAAGGCTCCACTGCTGTATCGAAGTTTGTCTGTTCATGCAACAAAAGAATGTGGGGAGGACAATTCAAGGACTAAATCAAGAAAGTGGCAAATGAAGAAACACTGACCTCATAGAAATATGCTACACAAACCCGATATGTTGGAGACTTGTTGATAACGCGGTGCAAGGTTGAGTCATACAAACCATTGGAGTAAATCTGCACTCTTAACAGTTTTTGTTAGAAATTTCAACTCCAAAGGACATATAGAGATTGGGGACAATTAATTTACAAGCAATATACCTTAAGCATGTCACCAATGTTGCATACAAATGTTCCAGATATTGGAGGAGCTGATATCCATTCGCCCGACAGGTTTCTTACCTAAATCAACAAAACCAATTAATGTGGCGAAACTAAAGCAACAGTAGGATCTAATACAGACCACCGCTCACCGTTGGTGCGGTGGTCACTCCACAAGTATAAATGCTTGTGGAGTATGGGGGACAAGGGCCGGGGTTCAAGTTTAGAGGAGGGAGCTTCACACACATATACACTTAGATTAAGTTAGAGTAGAAATTCTATCTTGTATAAAAAGGTTCTAATACAGGATGTTTCACAAGTAAAGGTTATATGATAAACATTGTATTAGCAGCTATAGGCTTCATAATATCAGAGAGAGGCAGGGGATTCAATTAACAAAATAAAGCAAATCTAAATCTATAAAGCCACATAATCGACATACAACCAACTACAGCACACACTTGTTTGATTATATCTCCAAAATCAAAATGAGCCTCCTAATAAAAATGACTAAATGATTGTACCTGTAGTGCAGTTATATCATCATCCTGATTAACCAACGTCAACAAACCTATGCAAAATTTTTAAATGAATGAGATTGATAAACAAGATTTTCAGGTCCTTGATCATCTGTAGGATGAGAAACTTACCATAGTCAGTGTGAGCCCCACTGGATTTATTAGAATGGAATACAGGAACAAAAGAAAACAAGAAAGAAAATAATGTCATTTTCATAAAATCCAATAATAAAGGGTAATGTGCAAGCACCAACAGCAGAAATATTTGCATTACCATCCAATGTCATTTGTTGGGCCTGGACCATCTGCTGTTGGCACACCTGGGTAACCTATAATACGCATCACCCAAAATGCATCTCCAGCTCTTCTGCCTTCAAATTCTTCTGGCGACCCAGTCAATGCTAAAGAAATTCCCCGCATAATTTTTCTTGAAAGGTCTGAAAGTCCCAGAAATTTCAATTTGTAAGTAGAAAGTGTACAAAACCATAAGATGAAAAAGGAAAGAGTGTCTTGGAAAGCATGCCTGTGCAGAGTCTGATATATACATCCATTAGTTCTTTGAAGTTTTGAGGATTGCATGGCCTGCAGAAAGGACCATAAGATGATATAAAAGTCAAACAAGAAATTCAGAAGTATTATGAACACCATCAATCATTGAGTCAATAAACTATTGTTTCAAAAAGAGAATTAGCATCAAGATGCTAGACCTATAATAAAACTTCAGGATCAGCAACCAGATGATTGATTAAGATACATTTTAATGCCCAAAAAATAAGCAAGTCAAATAACATTGCACAACACAATTCAGATGAACTGAGTAACCCCAAATGGAGAAAAAAGGGTAAGCAATTAAGAGGTTGGAAAACAATGGAACAGAAACAGTTATCATGGGTAGTTGTAGTTTGAACTCTATGCATTGATTAGCTATTTTAAATATCAAGAAAGGGACAAAAGTAAAACACTGTTCAATGGCTGATTAATAGCAAATAGCCCGAGCTAATTCTCGTTTAAAGCCATGATGGTTATTAAGTTTTAATCCATCAATCTCAATGATACGGAAATAATCCTTTACTAGGTAAATGATGTACAGCAAGAAAATCCTGATACGCTGATGTACAATATGTTCTGCTGTGTAAAAATTGGGAATATAGGAGTTTGGTTGTGAAACCATAATCTTCACATACCATTGGTTATATCCTTCCATAGTTTTGCCAAGTGATCCATACATCCCTTCCTTTACTTCTCTATAGCACTGTTGTTGGTGAGACAAATTGATATTATTAATAGTAAGAATAAGAAAAGAGCAGCAGCAGCAAAGATGATAAATTCCATACTATAGATGAGCATCTATCTACTATATTGTAGTGATAAATAACCCAGTGTTATGCAGATGGATAAAAAAGTAACATCTTAGCCATTGAACCAAAAAACCATTGACTCCAAGGTAAGCAGCTTGCAAGATTGATGCAGTTGCTCCAATTACTCAGCAAGCATAAAACATCAATGTACCTTCATAAATTATAATTGGCTGTTTACCCTGTTGAAAGGCAACAATAAGATATGATCTGCTCTTAGTTGAAGCCCCCAGAATACATTTAATTGAATTTAAAGGTTTCCAGTGCTCCATTCAGGACTTAGGTCATTGCTAATGGAAGGGAAAATTTATGTGATCAGGCACCTGATACCAGTACTTTCTCATTTATAGGAGCACACCTATGACATGCATAATAGTACTTTCTAAACCAACGTGTATAGAATGGCAGATGAAATGATTCCACCAAATCGGTGTTTTCATATATCCAAAAGCTTCCACCATGGACATATCATAATTATTGCAAATGATGTCTACAAAAGCATCTATAATTTGTAAAGCATTTAGCGAAACCTACATCAATGGCCTCATGCATGTCAGGTATGCCTTTGGTTATATTTTCTCCAACTCTCTGGTATCCTCTGCATTGAAAATATACTTGCAGTTAATATGAAGTCTATGGGCCCTAGTCATTATCATAAAATTAAGTTGATGCTCATTTACAATATACATATATGTAGAATGTTATTCCATGAAATAAACCTGAATCCAGCCTCTGCAGTCATCTTGATTTTGATTTTTTCTTCATATGGAAGATCAAAAAATTTGTGAGCCACACTTTTAACCTCTTTGAGGAGGGAATCAGGAATACCATGGCCTTTCTGAACAAACATGAGCATCATCATATTCAAAATTCAGAGACAAGTTTAGAAAATAAAAGAAAATAACACTGCAAAAACAAAATTACAATTTTGATTAAGAGAACAGAAGAAAGATGATAAACTCCACCAAATTCTCTCTCTTAAAAACAGTGCAGAATATACGAAAATTTGAAATACATTCTTGCATAGCTGATTGCTTTTCACCTCTCCACTGTTAGTTATAGACTTCCAACAAGTGAGGAACTTTGTTTCTGACCCTCCTCAAGATAAGCGGAACAGCTACTGAGTGCCTCTTGTACACATGTTAGATCCAAGTTATGCCTAATCTTTGTCCCACCGATTTTTATCAGATGATAATTTAGAATAATTATTTACCATAATAAAAATTTAGAATATATGATTTCAGTCTTTCACACACACCCTTTTTTGGTTTTAAAGACAAGGAGTCAAGATAGTATGAATCTTGTAACAACCATTTGACCCAGTATTTTCAAAGAATACAAGTTCCCCACTCCCACCTCTTAGTTTCCAATATTACCAGGCGCCATATAAAGAATGACAAAAACTATTTTCATACATCTTGCTGAAAGACCACAGTAATATTAGAAAACCAGGATTAAAAATCGTCATAGATTTGTATAAGGAACTTGACACTTATATCCAAAACTGATAGTGGCTTAAATCTCATGACTTTACCTACTTTAGCAATGGACAATCAAATTATGCATTCACAAACAATTACCAGTCAGAATTAAATCATGGAATTCTATAGAATGCAAAAAAAACATATTCAGGTTTTCAGGTGAAACAAATGCTCACAATAATATATAAATAGTACACCCCACCAAAAACATAAAATCAAAAGTTCTAATCCTTTAACCATTGTTTTCAGCACTTGGGTCTTAAACAAATTATAGAATTCGCAACACATGCATAGAAAATAGTAACTCGCACCACATAGAAGAATCCAGCCTCTCTACAAGCTTGGTCTAGCTGTCTAACAACTTCAGACACACCTGGGTCCTCGGCCATTTTTGGATCATCACACTTGGCCAACAGAGCACTTATATCTGCATCACAAAGATAACAAGGAAAACCAGACCAAATATCAATCTTCTCATAAACCTTACACATGCACTCAATGGGTATTGAATAGAGGAAGTTAATGCATGAAACTTCTTTAATTGCTTGCAAATCCGGAACCTATTCATTTGTCTTTAAAATGGAAAGAGAGTTCATTTATGAAATTAAGCTTTGAAAGGCAGAGACGAAACTTGGTCTGAGATGAATAAAGACGTTTAAATTAAAACAAACAATATGAGGTAGAGGTAGATTGGGAGTACCGATTATGGGGATGGACTTGAAGTCGGTGGCCATGGTGCAGCCAATTCCTACTACCTCTTTGTGCTCTGCTCTGTCTTTCTCTGAAGTGGGCAAAGCTTACCAAACGATCAAAATCTGGATTTGTTCAATGCTTATTTTATTTTATTTTATTTATATATTGGACTGACTGATGATGCGGATTATTTTTAGTACAGCTTCTGTTTTTCTTTCTTTGGAATGGTCCTAGATAAGAATATGAATACCCATCGGCTTCACCAACTGACCAAATTAGGAAAATGATAGGGACCTACTTATCCCCACACTCAAATTTACAAATATGATTTCTCAAAAAAAAAAAAAAAAAAAAAAATACAAATGTGTCAATTTTTTATTGGATTTCAACACTTTTATAACTGATAAAGTCTCTAATAGTTGTATAAGAAATTTGAGATTCAATTCTCACCTATACCAAAAACTAATTAATATTTTAATCTGATGATAAATAGCTATTATCATGAACGAACGCCATATGTTAAAACTCTCTTTTAAAAAAAAAAACATTTTTACATGATCTACCACATGTACTTGAAAAAAAAAATGAAATCTTATCAATTGATACATAAGCATGGTGGAAATTTGCGTATGACAATGAGTGTGTTCTTAGCATTTCTCTCCCAAATTATTGAGTTATGCCAAAATGATGTCATCTTTGAGAAAAACACTTTTACATGAATAAGTCTTGTGCTACACATTTTAGCATAACAAATACCACAACTTGCCACATGGCGAGTTGTGGTTGGTAGAGGGGTGTCCCCACATGGACCCACCATCACGCCTCTACCAACCATAACTCGCCATGTGGTGAGTTGTGGTATTTGTTGTGCTAAAATGTGTAGCACTAGACTTACTCTTTTTACATGGTCTACAACATGTACTTGAAAAAAAAAAAACATGAAGTCTAATCAAGAGTTGATACATAAGCATAGTGAAAATTTGGGTATGACAATGAGTGTGTTCCTAGTATTTTTTTCCCAAATGATTAGGAATGGCAACGGGTCGGGTTCGGGCCGGGTTTTTGCATACCCGGACCCGACCCGCGGGCCAATACCCGAAACCCGGACCCGGCCCGAATAATAATCGGGTTTTTTTCTCGGGGCCCAGACCCGCCCCGCCGGGCCCCGTTTAACTTATTGGGCCCAAATTTAGCCCAACCAAAAAAAAAAAAAAATTAAGCCGCGAGGCCAACCAAATTTAGCCCAACCAATCTTTTTTCCCTGTTCTGAAAAAATTTCCTCAACAACCACAACCCAGATCATAAACAATAATCACAAACCAAAACATGACAAAATTGAACAAAACCAAATCAAACCCAGCTGAGCTTTTCAAAAGGCAAAAACAATCATTACCTCAAATCTGTGCTGAGGCTGCAAAACGAAGTAAATGGGAAGTAAGCATGATTGCCATTTTCATTTTGCCAACAATTGAGATAACTTGGGCCCATCTCCAAAAAAAGAACATGCAGTGATCATCCAATCACGATTTTTTGCATATATCATTAAGGAAAAATATATCAACTCTCAATTCATACTCAAATTCAATCAAACAAAACAATTGAATTCCTGATAAGAGTCTATTCATTTCACATGTTCAACAATATAAACACTCCAACAAGTCATTAGTAAACCAACATAAAGTACCAACAAATATGAAACTTGTGAGACGAATCATTATCAATTACACCGTACCAGAATATATAGAATTCAATTCAAAACCAATGCAACCCATTTAAATACCAAAATGACCAAAAAAAAAATCCACCACAAAAGCATTAGAACAAAAAGCCAATCCAACAGAATTAATACACTAATCAGGTTCAGCTACACAAATAAAAAATGGGCATACCACCCAAAACCAAATTCAGCTGAATCATTTAACAAATCCATCAGATTCAGCTACACCAAATGGGCATCACAACAAAACCCAAATTTGAACCCAATGAATCAATCGAGGAAACAATAAGATTCAGCTACACAAATCAACCTGACAAAGAATCCACAGGCGGGCCGCGAGGCGAGGCGAGGCGAGGCGAGGCGCGAGGCGAGGCGAGGCCGCGAGGCGAGGCGCGAGGCGAGGCGAGGCCGCGAGGCGAGGCGAGGCGAGAGCTGCGGGCTGAGGCGAGAGGGCTGTGTGCTGAGGCAAGAGGGCGGCTGGCTGTGAGTGTGAGAGAGGCGAGAGGGCAGGGGCGCAGGGCTGAGTGTGAGAGGCGGCTGGTCACTGGTGTGAGTGTGAGAGAGTAGAGAGTAGAGATTAGGGTTTCCCAAACAAAATCAGAAAATATATATATATATAAGGGGTATTTTAGTAATTTCATATACCGGGTATTTAACCGGGTATTTATCCGGGTCGGGTCTGGATTTTTTTGATAAAACCCGGACCCGACCCGGACCCGCTTCGGGTTTTTTTTTTAAAATCCATACCCGACCCTATTCTTTATCGGACCGGGTAAAACCCGGCCCATTAGGGTCGGGCTAGACCGGGTATCCGCGGGTCGGATTTAAATTGCCATCCCTACAAATGATTGAGTTATGCCAAAATGATGTCATCTTTGAAAAATTAATAAATAAATTTCCTAACTCGTGGTTTACTTTATATAAACAAACAATACAATTCTTTCACTACAATATGGATTAATGATAGCTTTTGATAATGCGAAGAAAATTAGTAGGCTGGATGCTTCGGACTTGAAAGGACTACTGGCTGTCTTGATGGCCTGAAAAAATGAAGAAAAGCAATCAAAGGTG
Source organism: Castanea sativa (assembly GCF_040712315.1). Taxonomy (NCBI): domain Eukaryota; kingdom Viridiplantae; phylum Streptophyta; class Magnoliopsida; order Fagales; family Fagaceae; genus Castanea; species Castanea sativa. Next base: position 43,061,727 of record NC_134014.1, read on the forward strand.
ACCGAGGTCGCCGACCAAGAACCCTTTGATGACAAAGTTAGTTTTTCTCTCTCAAATGGAGTTCCAACTTTTTAGGATGTGTAAAAACGTACCTTTGTTTTGTCTGAATAAGCGTTTATATAGTGTCTTAAGAACAGTTATTAGATTTGTAACCTCCCCTGGATTTGAGGAGGTGTTAGGGTTCAGGGATAACTTCCTCAACTGTTTAGGAGTTACATTTTTCTCACATAACGGTCACTGGAAGTTATGCATGTGATATGGAGTTGTTGTTCATACCTAGGAATTTTCCCAAGTGTCAAGGGCTCGTCCAGAGGTCCTCGTTCGGAGGTCCTCTAGATGAGCATATCTCACTTCTAAGAGAGGTCGTTCCTTTATGAACGACCTTTTAATGGACGAGGTTGATGGCTCCTTTGGACGGCACAGTGTGGTTTTGTAAAACTTGACTACTCAAAGTTTCGTCCAAGCACTTTCCTGCATGGACGAGTTTTTTATGGACGAGGTTCTTACAACCTTTGCTTTTTTGGTCTTGCCTTGGATGACCTCCATGGAAGATATTGGAGTTTGTACCCCATCAGTTGCCCCCTTGTCTATGGGTTGTCTATGAGATACATAAAATGACGTCATCTTTTGGATGCGTGTCATTATGTCAGCTGTTATGGGTGCCACATGTAATGATTTAATTGGTGACTAGTCATGTCAACTCATTTTTCGAGGGACGTGCCATTTGTCACATTTTGGTTGGTCGCGTCGCTTCGGGTACTAGGGTTTATTGCCTATAAATAGTGGAATTCCTCAACTACCCTCCTTATTTCTGAAATTTTCTTCTTTGACATCCCTCGTCTTAGCGCCTCGTCTAGAAGTTTCCTGCGTCCATAGTCTCCCTTCATCTAGATCCATGTATTTTCTCTATCCTCGTCCTCAAGTTTTAAGCTTTCTTAAAGAATGTCTGAGGTAGCCCTTTCTTCGTTTAGCAATAGTGTTGACAAAGCCATAGACGAGTATCATGACCTTAGTAGTTTTAGTGGGTCTAGTGATAGTGGTAATGACTGCAATAGCAGTAGTGAGGGAAACACTACGGACGAGTATACGTCAGGTGTCCTTGGGGTTCCCTTAGAGATACTTCAAGAAAGCCTTAGGACGAGGGCTGAGTCTGGGTCTAGGGCTGGCACAAGTGCTCCCTCGTCTTCCGCTCAAGATGAGGAAAAGGTAGTTTATAGCTGTGCTGTTGGGGTTGCCTCTAAGACAGACGTGAGAAAGTTAGGCATCCTTAAGATTTGGTACCAAATTCCTGAGGACTTGAATCCTAGGATACCTGTGCGTGACTAGTGGTGTTGTCAACCCCATTTTGGCGTTGGCATTTATGAGGCTTACCTTTTGGGGGGTTTGAGGCTGCCCCTTAATGCCTTTGCTAGGGAGTTGCTTTCTAGGTTAAATTTAGGTATATGTCAGTTCAACCCCAATGCATGGAGGTTAATTGTTGCTATGCAAGTTTTATAGAGGGACGTGTTTGAGGGGGATCGTCCTTTTATTGTGGACGAGTTCCTCTTCTGCTATAAGCCCTCCAAGATCAACCAATCCCTTAGCTTTTATCAGTTCACAGCCAGAGGGAGAGATTATAGGCTAATAAAGTCCTTAGTCACCTCAGATAGGAAATGGAAGACGGAGTTCTTCTTCGTCTCTGGCTTTTGGTATGGACGCCATATTGAGGTTGACAGGGATCCATTCCCTCCCTACACAGGAGAGTTAGGGAACCTTCGTCCTGAAGGTACGTCTGTGGCTGTCCCTTTACTTTTTGTTGCCTTTGATTGTAGTTGTCTAATCACCCTCCTCTATTTTTTATAGGTGCTAGACGGCCTTATTTGAGCAGGTTTTATCTTGAACGAGTTCAGAAAGCACGTTTATACACCGACAGGACATTCCATTCCTTGGTGAGCCTTCAACATCTTGCCACTTGGGGATTAGGTCCAGAGCCGTCCGCTGAAGCTATTGCCCACGAACTCACTGTCTGTAGACGTAAGTTTTTTAAGTTTTTTTTTTTGGTGGCTAACGTCTTTCTTTTCAAGAATGGCGACGATAAAGGAGAACAAGGACAAGGAAGTGGTAGATGAGGCAGCTGGGCAGGGGGTGGAAACCCAACCTCGTCCATCCACTGGTGATAAAAGGAAGAGCTTGTCTCTTGGCGTTGACTTGGAGAATCTTCCGAGCAGACGTAAGGATAAAAGGGCTAAGTGTAAGTCATCCAAGGCTAAGGACGCCCAAACCCAGGACGATCGACCTAATCCTTTCCTCGTCCCCCAGGGTCATTCCATCCAAATTCTGGATGTTGATTCTGAACCTAAGGACCCCCTGTCCATGCAAATCTCGTCCAAAATTGCCCCTCCTGCCTTGTCTCAGCCTTCTCAACAAGTACCTCAAAACCTTCTTTCCAATGAGGACTTGGCTTGGGAAAGGTTTGAAAAGGTTGTGACAGACGAGGACGTAACGGCATGCTATGACATGTCTTTAGAGGATTTTAAACGTTCTGGCATTCATGACCTTTTTAAGGTATGCTTTTTTCATATTATGTATGCCTCGTCTTGTCAGCTACGTATATATACGTATTATAATGAAATTTTAACTTATGCAGGCAATGTGCAAGTTTATCGCCGCGTCTAGGTAGGCAACTGAATTAGACAAGATGAGGATTCTGCTGGAGAGGACGGTCCAAAAGGGGAAGGACGAGTCTGAGAAGTGGGCTGAAGTGGCTACCAAGGCTAAGGAGGATGCAAAGAAGCTGAGAAGCAACGTCGAGGAGTTGAAGACAGACGCCAAAAAGAAGGACACTCGTCTTGAGCTCTTTCAGAAGAAGAACGACGAGTTAAGCGCCCTTCTTGCAAAGGCTAAGGAAGGCACAGTTGCAGAATTTAAGGCGTCCAAACAATTCACTGATCTACTGGACACCAACTATGCAGCTGGGTTTGAAGATTTTAGGATGGACGCAGTGGAGAAGTTCCCTGAAATTGACTTTAGCCTTATTAAACTTAACCTTGGTGGAGCTGCTTCAAGTTCCCTCCTCCAGACGAGCTCAGAGGACGTTAATGTCGAGGACGATGCCTCTACAAAGCCAGCTCAGGATGACCCCAATACTGATGCCCCTCCTGTTTGAAGACGAGATTTTTAATTTATTCTAGTGTTATTATTTGTATTTCTTTTAGTTGGGTCCATTGTTTTTAGGATCCTTATTTAAGATATATTTGAATACATTTCTCTCGTCCAGAGTGCTTTGGACGAGTTTATTAACAATTGTCTTTTAAGGCTTATCTTGTAAGGGTTTTTGGACGGTGGTTGTCTACCCTCTTTAGACTGATGAATATTTTCTTTTAACCATTATTTATTGTATGGAGGAGTTTATCCTCTGTTTTCATTATTAATGTTATTGGCTTTTAAACAGTCTGAGCATTCTAAGTGTTGAATGGTCGTCCATGCATTTTTCTTATGGACGACCCACCTATGCATGAACGTCTTTGTTAGTTATTTAAATTTTTCTAAGTGTTACTCATCTTAGAAACGACAATGATGATTTTTTCAGTCCTTTACCTCGTCCTTGGGCTAGGCAGTTGGCATTCGTCTTTCGTCAAGACGTTTCTAGTGTTTGGCTCATCCTAGAACACCTAAGTGTCTTGGCTAGATGCTCATCCATGGACTAATGCTTCACTGTATGCCTTTTTCTCGTTCGTATATTTTCAGACGAGTATGCCTTAGCTTATTTTTCTTTACTTTATCCTCATTTCGAAGAAAGCTTATGAATGTTACATCCCTACGTCCAGAGATTTTCACTATTATATAAAAATTGTCCACAAATATGGCACATGCTTACATACATAATCTTGTCTTTCACAAACTTGTCTATAGACGGTGCAAAAGTTTAAGAACTAGTGCAATTGTTTAAGAACTAGTGCACTTTTATTCTTAAAACACACCATAGTAGTTGATGAGAACACAACAGTAAATATAAATAAACATGTAGACCATAGTTGTAACTTTGTCCATAGCTGTAACCTCGTCTTTGCTTCCCCTCGTCCAAGCTCATTATTGATAGTACCTCCTCAGGTGCTCCACGTTCCAAGGATGCTCTAACTTTTGTCCATCCAAAGCTTCCAAGTAGTACGATCCCTGCCTCTTGCAGTTGATTACCCTATAGGGTCATTTCCAATTGGGTCCCAATTTTCCATGAACTGGATTCCTGGTTACCAAGGAGACTCTTTTAAGAACGAGGTCCCCAATGTTGAAGCGTTTGGGTTTTACCATGGCATCATACTGCCTAGCCATAAGATTCTTATATTCGCTGTCCTTTGCTCTGCTTCCATCCTTACCTCGTCAATGAGATCGAGGTTAAGATGGAGTTGCTCTTCATTGTCTTTCTCCTGGTATTTCACCACTCGATGATTAGCCATGTGAACTTCCGTAGGTATGACTACTTCACTTCCATAGGCTAACTTGAAGGGGGTTTCTCCTGTCGGTGTCTGCACAGTCATTCTGTAGGCCCAAAGAACATCTGGTAACTCATCTGGCCATATCCCCTTTGCCCCCTCAAGCCGAGTGTTGATGATTTTCAGCAGGGATCGGTTCGCCATTTCTGCTTGTCCATTCGCCTGTAGGTGGGAGGGCGAGGAATAGTGATTCTTGATTCCGAACTGTTCATAAAAGTCCCTGAAAGGTGCGTTGTCAAATTGTCGTCCGTTGTCAGATACTAGTACCCTAGGTACTCCAAACCTACATAGAATATTCTTCCAAACAAAATTCTTAACATTTTGCTAAGTAATTTTTGCAAGAGGTTCGGCCTTCACCGACTTGGTAAAGTAATCAATCTCTACTACCAAAAATTTAATTTGTCTCATTCCTAGGGGTTAAGGACCTAGGATATCCAGTCCCCATTGTGCAAAGGGCCATGGGGCCATCATTGGGGTCTGGTACTCCGACGGCTATCTAGGGACATTTCTATAGCGCTGACACTGGTCATACACCTTGACATAGGCCTTAGAATCTGCTTGAATTGTAGGCCAGTAGTAGTCTGCACGGACGACCTTATGGACTAGCGATCTTGCTCATGAATGATTCTCACATGCTTCTTCATGAACTTCTCTCAAAACATAGTTTGACTTGTCCGGAGCCAGACACCTTAGGTAAGGCTGAGAAAAGCCTCGCTTGTATAGCACTTCGTTTATGAGGACGTACTTGGCTGCCCTGACCCTCAACTTCCTAGCCTCGCTCTTGTCTTCCGGAAGCCTTCCATCCTTAAGATAGATTATTATTGGACTCATCCAATTTTCTCCCCCTCCTATTTGCTGTATATCTGGAAGGTCTATGCTCGGCATGTATTGGATTCTATCGTACTCGTCTATAACACTTCCTCCCGAAGCTGCTTTCGCCAAGACATCTGCTTCCATATTTTCCTCCCTTGCGAGTTGGACAAAACTCACTTCTGTAAATTTTTGAACAAGCTGCCTTACTTTGCTTAGATATTTCTTCATCCGATCTTCCTTAGCATCACACATTCCATTCACTTGATTGATGACTAGTTGAGAATCTCCTTTGACTATTATTGATTCCGCCCCTAAGGACTTAGCCAATTCTAGCCCTTTGAGTAGAGCTTCATACTCAACTTCGTTATTGGTGGTTTGATACTGTAAACAGGCTGCGTACTCTAGCTTGTCACCTTCTAGGGACTTGAGTATGACTCCGATCCCCCCTGTGTATAATGTGGACGACTCGTCTATATTGATAACCCACCATTCAACTCCTTCGTCTTTGTTCAGCTCATTCTGGCTGGGGTGAACTCCGCAATGAAATCGGCCGACGCCTGTGCCTTGATCGCGCTCTTTGGCTGGTATCTGACATCAAACTCACTAAGTTCCACCACCCACTGGATTAGTCGTCCTGCAGCTTTCAACTTGTTCATTGCCTTCTTTATGGGATGATCCGTTAGGACGTTGATAACATGAGCTTGAAAATAATGTCTCAGCTTTCTAGAAGCCGTGATCAAAGCAAAGGCTAGCTTTTCCATCATTAGATATCGTCCTTCCGCTCCCCTTAATGCTTGGCTTGTATAGTAAACTTGTTTCTGAACCCGTCCTTCTTCTCTAACCAATGCTGAACTCATAGCGTGCAGGGACGCTGCCAAGTACAAATATAGTTCTTCACCAGGTGCAGATGGGCTTAGCAAAGGTGCTGTCGTGAGGTAAGTCTTCAAGTCTTGAAAGGCCCTCTGACACTCGTTTGTCCACTCAAATGCCTTCCTGAGGACTTTAAAGAATGGCAAACACTTGTTAGTAGCTTTCGAAACAAACCTGTTAAGGGCGGCAACTCGTCTGGTAAGAGACTGGACTTCTTTGATGTTCTTCGGTGGTTCCATATTTAGTATCGCCTGGATTTTATCCGGATTCACTTCAATTCCTTTGTGTGAAACCATGAACCCCAAAAACTTTCCCGAGGAAACTCCAAAAGCACACTTGCTTGGAATTAATTTCATGTTATACCGTCGAAGTGTATCAAAGGTCTCTTGAAGGTCGTCTAGATGCTTTTCCTCTTCCAAGCTCTTTACCAGCATATCATCCACATAAACCTCCACATTTCGCCTAATTTGAGGACTAAACATGTGGTTAACCAATCTTTGGTAAGTTGCCCCTGTGTTCTTCAAACCAAATGGCATACATTGTAGCAAAATAACCCTTGACTAGTAATGAATGAGGTCTTTCCTTGATCTGCCTCATCCATCTTTATTTGGTTGTAGCCTGAGAAGGCATTTATGAAGCTCAGTAACCTGTGACCTGCCGTCGAGTCCACCAGCTGGTCAATGCGTGGCAATGGATAACTGTCCTTGGGGCAAGCTTTGTTTAAATCAGTAAAGTCTACACACATTTGCCACTTGCCGTTGGCCTTCTTTACCATGACTACGTTCCCCAACTAGTCCGGATAATAGACTTCTCGGATGAACTTCGCAGTGATCAACTTCTAGACTTCTTCTTTAATGGCATTGTCTCGCTTAGGAGCAAAAACCCTCTTCTTCTAACGCACTGGTTTGGAGTAGGGACACACATTCAGACGGTGAGTAATGACACTTGGATCAATACCCGGCATGTCCTCATGACTCCATGCGAAGACATCAAGGCTTTTCTTCAAAAACTAGACTAGAGTATGCTTTGCCTCTTCTTCCATGCTCGCTCCAATTCTAGTGAACTTTTCGGGTCTGCTCTCATCCAAAAGGACATCTTCTAACACCTTAGTGGGTTCCGCTACGATCCTTCTCTCATCTATGCTCATTGTCTGTGTACGCACTCGCCCATCGCCAACATGGCTAGGTAGCACTCTTTGACGGCTAACTAATCTCCTTGTTCTTGGCCCACTCCGTGCTTAATCGGGAATTTGACCGAAAAATGGTAGGTAGAAGTTACCACCTTCCAACTATTCAAAGTTGGCCTTCCAATAATAGCATTATATGATGATGCACAATCAACAACAAGGAAGTTTACCTTTTTGGCTATTTGTTGTGGATACACTCCAACCACCACTGGTAATGTAATGGTGCCCACAGGCTGCACCTTCATTCCTTCAAATCCTACCAACGGCGAATTCACTGGTCGGAGTTGATCTCATCCTAGCCTCATTTGTTGGAAGGCGGGGTAATACAGAATGTCCGCCGAACTGCCATTGTCTACCAACACCTTCCTAGTCCTATAATTTGTAATGAGTAGGGTAATGACTATCGCGTCATCATGTGGGTGGTGAACTCGTCCAATATCCTCATTCGTGAACGTGATGGCTTGCTTGTCTGCTTCCCTCGTCTTGGGAGATCGTCCAGACAACTGGACGTTTTGCACCACCTTCAGGTATGTTTTCTTCGACTTGGACGACTGAGCTGCCGAGGTTCCTCTTATAATGACTCTTATTTCTCCAAGTGGGGGTCATGATGACTCTTCCACCTTGGCCTTCAGCTTCTCATCTCTATGGCCTCGTCCAAGGAAATTCCTCAAGTTCTCTTGCCTGATAAGATTCTCTATCTACTGCTTTAAATCAAAACACTTGTCCGGGTCATGTCCATGGTCTCTATGAAAGCGGCAATATTTGTTCCTATTGCACTTATTAGGATCTCATTTTATTTTCTCTGGCCACTTCAAGGACGGATCATCCTTGATTTGTATAAGCACTTGCTCTAGTGGCGTATTCAGGGGTGTGTATTGCTAACTTTTTGTTGAGGAACTCGCCTTCTTACCATCTTTTTCTTTTTTCTCTTCTGCCCGAGCCTTCTTTGGATGAGGACCCTGATCTGGATAACGCTGGTGACTTGCTTCCGAGCGTTCTAATCTCTTTCTCTTCTTGGCTATAATAGCATCCTCAGCATTCATGAAATTTTGGGCCGAATGGACGAGTTCGGCCATAGTCTGTGGTTCTTGCTCGTAGAGCTTATGAATAAACAAGTGAGAGTTGACCCCATTGTGAAAGGCGGCCAATAACAACTTGTCATCCATTTCATCCACTGTTAAGGCTTCTCTATTGAATCGAGTATTGAAAGACCGCAAACTTTCGTTTTCCCCTTGCTCTATAGTTAGCAAACTAGAAGAGGAACGCTTGTGGCGTTGTCCTCCAATAAAATTACTGACGAAAAACTTACTCAACTCCTTGAATGAGCCTACAGAGTTTGGGGGTATTTTGCTGAACCACACCCGCGCTAGTCCTTTAAGTGTGGTGGGGAAAACTCTGCACATAATCTCGTCCGGAACCTTTGAAGGTGCATGGTTGTCTTGAAGGTAGTGATGTGATCACACGGGTCACGATTTCCATCATACAAATCCAAGGAAGGCATTTTGAATTTCAGGGGTAGGGGGTGACTGTTGATGGAAGCCGTGAAAGGGGAGTCCGTTCGGTGAATTAAATCATCCATGGGGTTCGCCCGCCTCATATTCTCCTTCATTTCATCCATGGCTTTTCTCATCTAGTCCATCTCCCTCTCCAAGTGTGACACTCTTCTTGAAGCAGTACCCCTTGACTAATTTTTGGACTCAACATTTTTTCCTCTACCTTCCTGACTTTGGGCTCGTCCTTTTATGTGCCCATTATGGCGCTGCCTCCTTAGATTGATCTCCCTATTCAACTCTTGATTCTGACGGGTCAATTTCGCCATAGCGGCAGCCATGGACTGTATATGTTGAACAGAAGGCGGTTGCATAACAAGCACTGACTGACGATCGCGGAGGGGATTACTAGAAGTATCTCTACTCTCCTAGTGGCCTGGGTTGGTAGCCCTTGATCTTGTTCGAACCATTCAGCCTTTTGTCTAGGAAAGGCTAATTGTTGAAAATAATCGATCGAACAAAAAGAAAACACTTTCCCACAGACGGCGCCAACTAATGATGCGAAGAAAATCAGTAGGCTGGATACTTCGGACTTGAAAGGACTACTGGTTATCTTGATGACCTGAAAAAAGGAAGAAAAGCAATCAAAGGTGACCGGGGTCGTCGGCCAAGAATCCTCCGATGGCAAAGTTAGTTTCTCTCTCTCAAATGGAATTCCAACTTTTTAGGATGTGTAAAAACGTACATTTGTTTTGTCTGAATAAGCGTTTATATAGTGTCCTAAGAATAGTTATTAGACTTGTAACCTCTCTTGGATTTGAGGAGGTGTTAGGGTTCAGGGATAACTTCCTCAACTATTTAAGAGTTACATTTTTCTCACATAACAGTCATTGGAAGTTATGTGTGTGATATGGAGTTGTTGTTCATACCCAGGAATTTTCCCAAGTGTCAAGGGCTCGTCCAGAGGTCCTCATCCGGAGGTCCTTTGGACGAGCATATCTCGCTTCTAAGAGAGGTCGTTCCTTTATGGACGACCTTCTCATGGACGAGGTTGATGGCTCTTTTGGACGGCACGGTGTGGTTTTGTAAAACTTGACCACGCAAAGCTTCGTTTAAGCACTTTCCTGCATGGACGAGTTTTTTATAAACGAGGTTCTTACAACCTTTGCTTTCTTGGTCTTGCCCTGGACGACCTCCATGGACGATATTGGAGTTTGTACCCCATCAGCTTTTTTTTTTAATAAAAAATTTATAAATTTTTTACCAGAAGACAACATTAAACAATATTCTTTGAAAAAGTTGAATTTTCTAAACCAGTCTCATAATATGGGATGAATTAACCATCTCTCTCTCTACCGAAACAAATGTGACACCTTTGAGGTATATATAAAGTTTTGGTTAAGATGAATTTGAGTTAATTTATGTCATAACACACTAGTGACTAGACTTGGCTATAGATTTGAATTTGAATGTGTTTATCAATTATTTGAGTAATAAATTATGACAAACTCTATATCTTGTTGCTTTAATCTCATTTTCATTTTGGTTTGCTATAAACATTTGAGATTCCTTTTGTATGTATCATTGTATTGGATATTGGGGTTTAGGGAGAGAGTTTGGATTTTGATGTGAACCTTCTTTTTTTTTTTGGCTTTAAACTGTGTTATTGTTGGGTTTTGGGTTCTAATTTTTTTTTTCTTTTTCCCTCTCCCTTGATTTATAAATTCTTAGATAAGTAATATGTTTCTTGGATATAGGGTGAAAAAGTTTGTTTAGGGAATAATTATCAATTTCTATTGCACTTTGATGATGCACAAAATTTTGTAAGTAAATATTGATTGGGAATGAATATTTTCTCTACCTAAATTTAAAGAAAAATTTCCTGCACGAATAAAATAAGGAATTTTGTTATGACCTCATAGCAGTTTATACTGTCTGAGAGTTCAGAGATAAAAGAAAAAGCAAGTTCTACTCCTGCATCATATAAACGACAGAAGCAACAGTAGTAGTGTGTTACTGTTAGTCTTATTGATAAGCTACATAGTTTGTAACTTTTATTCAATCATAATGTAAAATCCGTTGATACAAAAAGGTTCCAAATGACAAATACTCTCCACAAAAATATTTTTACGTTCTATTTTTCTCCCACTCTCTTCAGATGATTGATGCAAGATTCACTGGAACATCATCATCTCACCATCTGAAAATTTCCATTATTCTGAGTGGATCTTATCGCTTCAACTTGTGAGTACAAAGCAACAATGACATTAAAAGTGTCAAATTAGCAGCTCAGGAATGAAATTGTTTAGGACCTTCTTGACCAAATGCTCTCCGTATACAGCTCTTTCAGAGTTCCTAGCAAAACCTGTCCTCTGAATACAAGTTTCCAAAGGCTCTACTGTTGTATCAAAGTTTGTCTGTTCATGCAACAAATAGCATGTGAGAAGGACAATTCAATGACTAATACAAGAAAGTGGAAAATGAAGAAACACACTGACCTCATAGAAATATGCTATGCAAACCCGAAATCTTGGAGAGTTGTTGATAACGCGGTGCAAGGTTGATTCGTACAGACCATTGGCGTAAATCTGCACTTCTACAATTTTTGTTAGAGATTCCAGCTCTGAAGGACATAAGAGATTGGGGACAGTTAATTTACAAGCTATATATACCTTTAGCATGTCACCAATGTTGCACACAAATGTTCCAGGAATTGGAGGAGCTGATATCCATTCGCCAGACAGGTTTCTTATCTAGAACAGCTTAACCAATTAATGTGGCGGATACTAAAGCAGCAGTAGTAAAAATGAACCAGGATTGACAGAAAAACTTCCATAATAATTTAGAAGGTACTACTTTTGGCTTGCAAAGTAGAAAAATGCTCTTTGAATCGTAATATATTAAAAGTTTGGTGTGAACTGTTTTACAAATTTTGGTACTTTGTTTTTTGGACAATAGAAAATATTTTCAGTGTTAACCAAATTTTACAACAAAACAAATACTTGAAAATGCTTTCAGAAAACATTTTACAACGAAAAAAAACGGAGCATAAAGAAAGCAAATTTACATCTAAATCAAAAAAGCCACATAATTGACATGCAACCAACTATAGCACAGACTTGTTTGATTGTATCTCCAAAATGAAAATGTAATAAAATGACTAAATGATTGTACCTGTAGAGCAGTTATATCATAATCTTGATTAATCAACGTTAACAAACCTATGCAACATTTTAAACGAATGAGATTGATAGACAAGATTTTCAGGGCCTTTGATCATCTGAAGGATGAGAAACTTACCATAGTCAGTGTGAGCTCCACTGGATTTATTTGAATGGAAGATAGGGACAAAAGAAAACAAGAAAGAAAATAAGATCATTTTCTTAAAATCAAATAAATGTGCAAGCTCCAACAGCAGCAATATTGCATTACCATCCAATTTCATCTGTTGGGTCCGGACCATCTGGTTTTGGTGCACCCGGGTAACCTATAATACGCATCACCCAAAATGGATCTCCAGCTCTTTCACCTTCAAATTCTTCTGTTGACCCAGTCAATGCTAAAGAAATTCCCCGCATAATATTTCTTGAAAGCTCTGAAAGTCCCACAGAATTTTAAAGTTGTAAGTAGAAAATGTACAAAATCATGAGTTGAGAAAGGAAAGAGTAGTCTTGGAATGCATACCTGTGCAGAGTCTGATATATTCATCCATTAGTTCCTTAAAATTTTGAGGATTACTTGGCCTGCATAAGGACCATAAGATGATAAAAAAGTCGAACAAGAAGTATCATGAACACCATCAACCATTGAGTTAATAAACTATCAATTCAGAAAGAGAACCAGCTTTTCAAGTTCCTAGACCTATGTTAAAACTTCAGAATCAGCAACCAGATGATTGAATAGGATACATTTTAATGCCCAAGAAAAATAAGCGAGTCAAATAACATTTTGCAACATAATTCAGATGAATTGTGGAACCCAAACAAAAAAGGTAAGCAATTAAGAGGTTGGGAAATAATGGAACAGAAACAGTTCATAGAATCATAGGTAGTTGTAGTTTAAACTCTATGCATCGATTAGCTATTCTAAGGATCCAAAAAAGGGAAAAAAAAAAAAGTAAAACACTGTTCAATGGTTGATTAATAGCAAATCGCCCGAGCTAATTCTTGTTTAAGTCATGATTAAGTTTTATCCCATCAATCTCAATGATATAGTAATGAATCCTCAAATATACAATATTTTCTGCTATAGAAAAATTGGAATATAGAAGTTGGTTGAGAAACCTTAATTTCCACATACCATTGATTAATTCCTTCCAAAGTTTTGCCAAGGTCTCCATACATCCCTTCCTTCACTTCTCTATAGTACTGTTATTGGTGAGACAAACTCATTATTAATAGTACTAATAAGAAAAGAGCAGCAGCATATCAAAGATGACAAATTCCATACTATAGACAAGTATCTATGCTTATCTTCTATCTACTACATCGAAGTGAATAATAGCACACAAGGTAAGAAGCTTGCAAGATTGATGCAGCTGCTCCAATTTCTCAGCAAGCAGCTAAGCACAGAACATCATTGTGCCTTTATAAATTATGATTGGATGTTTACCATGTCGAATGGAAACAATAAGATATGATCATGTAAGGAACCTGCACGCTCTTAGTTGAAGCCCCCAGAATAAATTTAAAGGTTTTCAGTGCTTCATTTACGTTTTAGTTCATTGCTAATGGCAGGGAAAATTTATGTGATCAGGCATGGACATAACACATAGGTATTTTAATATATGCAACAGCTTCTTTCCACCATGGACATATCATGATTACAGCAAATGATGTCTACAAAAACACGAATAATGTGTAAAGCATACAGCAAAACCTACATCAATAGCTTCATGCATGTCAGGTATGCCTTTGGTTATATTTTCTCTAATTCTCTGGTATCCTCTGCATTCAAAAAATACTTGCAGTCAATATGATCTACGGACCCTAGTCATTATCATAAAATAAAACTGATGCTCATTTACAATACACATAGATGTAGCATGTCATCCCATGAAGCAAACCTGTATCCCGCCGCCTGAGAAATCTTGATTTGGACTTTCTCTTCATTTAGAAGATCAAAAAATTTGTGAGCCACACTTTTTACCTCTTTGAGGAGGGAATCAGGAATACCGTGGCCTTTCTGAACAACCATAAGCATCACCATATTCGGAAATTTAGTAATAAATTTTTAATAGAGTAAAGAAAAATAACACTGCCAAATGAAATTACAATTTTGATTAAAACAACAGAGGAAAGATGATAAAGTCCACTAAATTCTCTCTTAAAAACAATGCAGAATATATGAAAATCTGAAAGACATTCTTGCATAGCTAAGCTAATTGCTTTTCACCTCTCTACAGTTATAGGCTTGCAATAAGTGATCAACTTTGTTTCGAGATAAGTGGAGGAAAAAGGTCTAGGATGAAAAACAATTTCACTTCTTGCCACAACTATGATGTAATAGAGTGTGATTGGTAAGGAAAAAAATGATGGGTCCATGTGTACGTGATGGTTAACTATTCATAGTTTGCTTCGTTAGAGTTGTGACAAAAAAATTGAAGAATAATTTGTGGTTCTAAAACGACTCAGTGAACAGCTACCAATTCTCTCTTGTACGCATGTCAGATCTTAGTTACACGTCTAATCCTTATTTCCCAACGATTTTCATCAGATTATAATTTAGAATAATTACTTACCAGATAAAAAATTCAGAATATATGATTTCAAACACACCATTAGTTGGTACTTGGTAACCAAGAAAAGGAGACAAGATAGTATGGAATCTTGTAACAGGTCACAACCGTTTAACCCAGAATTTTCTAATATAATACGAGTTCCATAGTCCCTACCCTCACCCGTTAGTTTCCCATATTTACTGCCGCCATTTAAAGAATGACAGGAACCATGTTCATACATCTAGCTTTAAGACCAAAATAATATTAATAAACCCGGATTTGAAAAACCTCATGAGATTTTATCCAAAATTATATATATATATATATATATATGTGTGTGTGTGTGTGTGTGTGTTTTGGTTGTCAGGTGAAACAAATGCTCACAATAATATATTAATATGTCTTCAGTGTCACTAAAAACTACAGCCCACCAAAAACACACGATCAAAAGTGCCTCTCATTTTAATATATTAGAAAATACTCGTACCACATAGAAGAATCCCGCCTCTCTACAAGCTTGGTTTATCTGTCTAACAACTTCAGACACACCTGGATCCTCGGCCATTTTTGGATCATCACACTTGGCCAACAGAGCACTTATATCTGCATCACAAAGATAACAAGGAAATCCAGACCAAATATTAATGGGAAAAATCTGTTGCACTATCAGTGTGTTCGTAAGTGATCCACGTTTTTATGGAATGTTTGGTACAACACAATGATTATTACAATGTAATAAGAATCGGTAATACAAGGACTATAGGAAGCTGGCAACACGTGAAACATGAATGAAATGTGGTGACAACACATGAATGAAATGTTGCACATGTACAACATTTCATTCATGAATGATGAGGAGTGAATAACATCATATTTTGGTCAAAGTTCCAAAAATACCAATTTTTAAAAAATTATATATTTTACGCTTTTTACGAGTTTTGCTCGATCATGTATAAATCGAAACAAAAATTACATAATTTATATATATATATATATATATATATATATATATATATATATATATAAGTGCACAATTGCGCCGAACACAACACACGTGCTCACCTTAAACAATGAAATTTGTAGAGTGTGGGCTCGCAATCTAGTTTAATGATATTCGAAACTTGATGAACATGCTAGAATATTACAGTATTTGCAAATAATAAACAAACTGGGCAAAATGAACCTCCTCGGATATAAGCCGAGGACAACTTATATATTATTTCTCTTTCTTCTCTCAAAGGTTACTGTTCTTAATATTTGTCTCACCACCCTCTTTTCTTTACTCTCTTCCCTCCTTAAATACTTCTTCTTCTGCCATCTTCATCCACGTGTAAAGCAAATCACCTTATTAGACACATATCCCATCCACCACCATTTGGAAGTCTTCAAATGATAGCAAGAAGGCTGACTTCTACTATTCATGGGTCATTTCCTCATTAATGCGGCCAGGGAGGTAGGTGCAGGGTCTTTAATGTGGAGATGTAGCATTTTTCTGAGATATTTATCTCACACCGTTGCGTCCGGAGGGTGCTTAAATCATTCTCTTAACCAACGGTTTTTCCAGAATTCTGCCTTGATCTTTTTAGCGAATCCCAGGATCATCGTGGGTTTGTCCGAGGAGAGATTTGTCCTCGGACGAATCCTCGGACTCTCGATTCATGGGCCGACCTGCAGTTCTAGGGGGCTTTTAGTCCAAAACAAACTAGTGCCCATTAATAAAGCTCAAGGCTCAAATACTTACTTAGATCCTTTTAGTCCCCACAATATATATATATATATATTTTATGAGTTTTGCAGCATTCTATAGTGGATACCTAAGGCGTCTTTGCCTTATCATGTTACTGTACAACATTGAATAAAAAAAAGAAAGAGAAAGAAAGAACATGTCATTTGATTTTTCAAGGTAAGTGCAGTAGAGATAGAATAATACTGGTATAAAAAAAATAAAAATAAAAATAAAAACTATTTTTTGGAATCTTTAATTTAATATATTATTAAGTAGGTCGGAATAACTATTTTTTTTAGGAATAACTATTATATCAGTATTTTTTCCTTTTTATAAAAAAAATAAAAAAGTAATATATGTCTCTTTTAATAAGGATTCTTTATTTTAAAAAATAGTCATTCTTTAAAAATAAAGAATTATTTCTTATAATAAAAAGACTACCTAACAATGCTTATTTCCAAAGACCAGTTATTCCATTATATGGTATATTAATAAAAAAATCTATTCTTAACACAGTAAAGCTCCATTCCAACAATTATTTTTTTAATTAGTAAGTTGTACATGGACTTGATGGATCTTAAACCCAGGATTTGGGATGTACATCAAATCCACCAATTCAACACCTAGGGCTAGCTTCATGGGTTGAGTTGGATTAGAATTTATTTTGAGATGGTAACGAATCAAGTTTGGGTTGATAGTTTTTTCAATTAACTTAATTAACCAAACTCGACCCACCATGTATATAAGTTTTTTTATTTTATTTTTTAGTTTAATTAATTTTTGTAGTTTGAAACTTATAAGGGAGGAGATGCTACTTGAGTTAGATCTCATTAGCATTTTTTTTTTTAATCCAAAAAATGGTAGAATAGAAAAGGATGACAATAGAAAATATTTTCTTTTCCATCTTATGTGCTTGGTATTTAGGATGGAAAATTGAAAGAATTGAATTAATAAATTTAAATTTCCTTTGTTTGGTTAGAAGAAAAATGGGTGGGTGGAAAAGGATGTTTATATATATTTACTATAATGCCCCCTATTTTATAAGAACTAATTTTTCTTTTTGTTAAAATTAGAAAAAGAACTAATAATTTTTTTATTAATAAGAGCTAATATTTTTATAGTATATATGTATTTTTTTTAAATAAAAAAAATTGTTTTATTTTTTTGAGAAATATTAGAGATCACATTTCTACCGTTTAATCATGCCAAGTTTTTTTTTTTTTTTTTCATTTTTTAAGACCAATTGTGTCTAGTTTTTTTTTTTTTTTTTTTTAATTGTGGTAATTACAAAAAGAAGAAGAAGAAGAAGCAAAACGACTACCCAAAAAGACGAAGCAAACTTGCCTAGTAGAGATAATCACATGTGCATGGGTTAGGTTACCGGTTTTTTTTAATCCAACCCACCATAGTTGGGTTGGGAAAAAACCCAACCTACGTGGATCAGGTTGGATTGAGTTAGACCAATGGATTGGAGGGTATTTAAAAAAAAAAAAAAACTGAGCATTAGAACAACAGATTTAGAATATTATCAGTACATATAATAGTAGATTTATAATCTTATTTGTGTTGGATTCATGCACTAATCAAACCTGAGCATAGCACCAAACCAAAATAAACTATTTGATTAGTGCATCAAATCAACACAAATAATTTGAGAGATTGAAATGAAATGAGAAAATAAGTTAGAGTCTTTATTTTATTTATGGAAAGGGGCAAAATAGTAAGTAAAAAAAATCATATAGTATATATTTTAAATAGATATTAAATATCAGTGGGTCAAGTTGGGTTATAACCCCTAAAAATCGATCCAACCCACTGGGTTGAGTTGGGTTGAATTGGATCGGTGTTGGCAAATCGGTGGATTGGCTGCACACTTGACACCCTACACACAATCATGTCCAAATTAAAACATTAAACAAAAAGGAAATACATGGGACCCCCCTTTTCCCCTCCATTTTTTCATTATGAACCAAATAGGGAAGTAAACGAGCCAAGCCGAGTATTAAAAATTAAAGCTTGTTCATTTAATTTTTTTCAAACACAAGCCAAGCTTGAACTTATCACCAAACAAAATTTTGTATTCAAACTTGGCTTATTTTCTTATTGAGCAAGCTTGAACTTGTTCACGAACTACTTCATTAACTTTTTTTCTTCTATATATTGTGAAACTATGATTAAAATATTTTAACTTTTCACAATTCCATAAATTATTCCTACAGATAGATGTCTATATTATCTATAAGTTACAAATAATAGTTTAATATTATATGAAGCTATTGACAAATACATATATATATATGTATGTATGTGTGTGTGTGTGTGTGTGTGTACGTATGGTTATTGGCCCATTACCAATAAGCCCAAAAGTGGGTTGGTTGGATAATGGCTACATGATAGGCCCAATCTATGTTGTTTGGGAGCCTGAATCATAGACTGTGTTGTCTTCGGGGGCTAGCCATGCTCGAATCCATTCTGATGTACTTCGGTAATGCCTTGAGGAATATCATTATCGTGCAGCACCTAGCGTCTATTGTGAGCCCCAAGAATTGAATTCCTATTTCTAAAGTAGGGCCCCTCTCATCAAGAATAATCCTAATGGACCCCACCTACACAAAGAACATTAAAGACAATCATTGTTAATCCACCAACGGAAGGCTATAAATAGGGAGCAAACAGAAGAAAGAGGGGTTAGACACTGAATAGTAGAGAGCTAGAGAATAGAGAGAGCAAGGGAGGAAACTTAGGAGTGAGAGTGTTTGGTCAGTTTGATCAACCATCCTTGTGGACTTTAATCTTTGTTTTGAGGAATTTCTCATTGTAGCATACCCATAAACTCACAATAATAAGTAAATTGTGAGTCTAATCACACGATTGGCCCATTAACCAAGAATCGGGCACGCGCAATACACACACACACACACACACACACACACACACACACACACACACACACACACACACACACACACACACACACACACACACACACACAGAGCATTCATGTTTACGAATACATTTTTATGGTTAAGCTTTACTCATTTAATAATTGAGTATAAACTTAACGTTTGAACTTAGCTTGTTTTTCAAGCCTAGCTCAAGCTGTTCATAAACAGTATTATTCATTTAAACCAAACAATGAAAAACTTGTGTTTCCCTACAATTTTCCTTCCCATAATTTTTCATCCCTTTCAAACACCCCCATTTTAGTCTGTAATACTACATAATTATCAAAATTATCAATATTTGTGCTATCACTTACTATTATAAATTAAAATGCCACCTGGGCAGCATGTCTTTTCACACAATGAGGAAAAACACTTTACAGTGATCTGGTACAAATCCAGTGAGAAGAGGCCTGCATTTGATGCATGATATATACTTCCTTCAATTTCTTAAAATGAACACGCCCGGATCCTATCCATTTGTCTCAAATTGGAGGGAGTTTATTTCGAGGTACAGATTTAGTTTCATGCATCTAAGCTATACATAGTGTCACCCACATTATAGAAAATTCCATTTCCACCAATAAGAACAGAGGTAACTGATTTTAAAAGTAGTACAAGTATATTCACTTTTAGATTCGTTGATTGTCAAATATCTAATATTTCGTGTACTCTCTACATTTCTAAGCAAATGGAGAAGATGACTTTCAATGCCTTGAAACAGCTAAAATAGCCACCAATCCATATATTTCTATAATTTGTGAAATAAAAACAACCATATATACTTATTTCAGCTTGATATAATTATGGAAGAACCAAAAAAAAAAAAAAATGATCAGAGCCCAGAGAGACAAAGACGAAACTTGGTCTGAGATGAAAAACGAGGATTAAACTAAAGCAAACAATATGAGGTAGAGTTGGTAGATTGAGAGTACCGATAATGGGGATGGACTTGAAGTCAGTTGCCATGCTGGCTGCTGCTGCTGCTATTGCCTACTAGGTAGCTCTTTGTTTTTATTTTTTATTTTTTAGCAAATACTACGTATCTCTTTGTGCTTGCTTTTCCCTCTCGCACTTTCTCTCTCTATATATGGTGGACAAAGTTTACCAAAAGATAAAAACGGAGAATTTTTTTTACTTGAATTAAACCTGTTCTACATTTGCTGTTTTACACACATTTACAAACCCTAAAAAGCAACTAAAGATTCAACAGCAAACGTGTAATAATTGGATTGGTGGTTGAACAGCGTGCGTGATAATGTCTTCCCATGCCTTCTTGTCTTTTCGTATAGCCTCTTATCTGTTTGTATTTTTTTTTTCTTTTTTATCTGAATAACCAGTGCTTGTCTGTACAAGTCCATGTGATCGGCAAATGATATCAAATTATATCAAAACCCACTCTTCTTTTTAGTAATGATGCACTATATATGTTCATTTTTGCCTAGACAGTAAAGAATTTTCAACGATAAAATTCATACCCACTCGTCATTCTTTATTGTGAAGGAGCCCAAGTGAGATCTACAGAGATGTCGTGTGTGCATGAGTCATGTCACATGTGAAATGATGCAGAGATTAGTTGGTGCAGATTTTGCCATTTTTGGCGACTGTAAATAAGCCAGGTTGTAAATGTAATATAATAGGCGGCATCTTTTGTTTTTAGATGGCATTTTTGTGCCGTTTTTACAGCCAATGAAAGAAAGATTCCCTTCGTATATAGTCAAGAGAACTCACTGATGTTAATTAGTGTACAATAAATAAATAAAAAGGGCTAAATTTACATAATATCGTTTAAAAAATTTTGGGTGTACACGTAGGGTGTTCAAACAAAACCGTTACCCGACCCACCCGCCCAACCCACCTGATCTGGCCTAAGAATCGATCGAACCAACGCGGTGATGGTTGGTGGCGGGTCTCCGCCTCTAGAACCCAAAAACGGTGGGTCGACTGGCGGGTTTTCTCCCCAAAACCTAAAGGAACCCGATCGAACCGAGATATGGAGCATTTCTCGGCGAAGTTTTTTAGATCTGGCGAGATCTTAGCCTTTTCTAGCGAGATCTCAACTAGATCCATGAAATCTCCACCAAATTTGGCAACATCTCATTGGATCTGGTGAGAACTCACCGAATCTGGTGAGATTTCATCAAATCTGGCGAAAATATCACCGAAATTTTGCCAATTTCGACGTTAACTTGCTGGATTTTGGCTGATTTTTAGATCTTTAAATCTGACCAAATCGACTGCCATCCGTTGAAGGTTAGATCTGCCCAATCCAATCAACCACTCCGATCGGCGATGGGTTGAAATTCTGACCATCCAATCTAGTCGGGTTAGTTCTAGGTTAGGCACAAACCTGACTCGAACTGACACGTGAACAGGCCTATGTACACATATGAGTGAAGTTCAATATTGAATAATGATAAGAATAGTGAGCGATTAATATAACATAACTTAATATATTTTCCTTAGACTTAAGCCTTTTGAGTTAAGTGTGTTTCTATATGTTATATTCACTATTCAAGGAGTCTCCTCAAGATGTTTAATTATCTCCCCAACAACCTGCATTGTATAATTGTATAAATTTGTCATAGTAACCAATACTATTCATTTTACATTTAATTTTTTATTCTTTCTTTATATATTCCAAAAATGAAAGAAGAGAGTAGATAATGGTTATTATGTGTGACGAAAGTAAAATAATAAAAAAAATATTAAGAAAAATTAATATTTTAATGAAATATAGTGTAAAATAGAATATTTGATGTAGTGTGTTTTGAAAATTAAGTGGGTATATAAAATAGAAAAAAAAAAGTTTTTATTTTTAAACGGACAAAACTTTTAACACGAATTGATATGAATGCTCTAATATCACTAACACTATTACTATTGATCAAAGAGTGTTACATGTACTACTCACAAGAAAACAACATGTTTAAATTGTATGGATGACCACTATAATAGAGAAGTTAATTTATATTATTGCATCTTTACTTCTCTTTATCTTACTAGCTATTCCCTTTTATTTCACAACAGTAAAAGATGCTTAAGTTAAAAACAAGAGTGTGTTGTACCGAGTGTGTGTGAGAGTAATTATTATACCAAAAAGTGTTACATCTAAAATATTTTTACAATAAATTATAAATAGTAAGTTATTTTTTGTTCTAATTTGAATCTATCAATAATAATTCACCACTTAAAATTTATTGTAAAAGCGCTGAGAAAATATTGTAAATATATCATTTCTTCTATCATTCATCAAAACCTGTCCTCAACTCCTCATTCGTGTGATAAGACGATTGATGTTGCCTTGTTGGTACCCAAAATCTTAAAAACTAATTGACTTTTCTAAAACTTGATACAATATTGTAAATTTTCGTTATTTTTTTCTATCTGCAATCTGCATGCATATTTTACTGAACAAACAACAAGGACAAGGTAAGGGAGTGAGCACTGTCTTATGAACTATATATGAAGTAGTTGGCGTGACAAAACCGTCGAAGAGAAAGAGATTGATCAATGTGGGACCTCCGAGTCAATTAATTCATTGTCATTTGCCATCATTTTACGATAAGGTTGGTGAAACTGTGATGCAAACATAACAAAGGATTCGTTAGAAAGGAATTGAATGCATTAAATTATAACACAAAAAACAAATCGCTTCATACAAACAACAACAATAACGTTAATGAAAATCATAGACTTGTAATAAATTGTAATGGCTTAATTAACTTGTGGGGAATTTTGGTTTCACCCTATCATGAGTTTATCTCCCCCACCCCCAAAAAAGTAATATATATATATATATATATATATATATATATATATATATATATATATATAATTATTTATATTCTTTGCTTAAGATAATAATATTTGTGGACAAGATAAAATAATAACAACATGACATCTTAATAGTTGTGGTAATTATAAAAGAAATTTTTTTTTTGAATTTATTGTAAAGCTCAACTAAGTATGTCACAATGCCCTATAGTTTTTATACAAGATTTATATTTTACAGGAATTAATATTAGATTCAAACATTTATAACTTCTTATCACTCATTTGTGTAGACCAAGAATGTATTGACCCATTGTAATGAATTAATTGATTAATTATCTAAGTTTATTAATTAATTAAATTAATATACAATGTATGTGGCAGCACAAACAAATCACCAACTAAAACATAATGCAGCGGAAAATAAAGTTGACACAGTAATTTGTTTACGAATGAGGAAAACTTTCGAGGCAAAAACCTTCGAGGCAAAAACCTCCGAGGCAAAAACCTCACCGGGTAATTTTAAGGTCACCACTCCCGAGAATTCACTATTATCACAATAAGCGATTACAAGTAAAGGAATCTTAATACCTTATACCAACCTATAGTTGAACCCTTACCCCAATACCCAATTGGACTTGTTCTGTAATGACAATGTCTCCTTTTAATGCACGGCTTCCAGTACATGACTAACCAATAGATGCTCGGATCTCAGTACGCAACTTAATTACCAACTTGAGAAGGATGTTGGCTGCAAAGTTCTTCAGCTCATCACACAATAAAGATCACGAAGTTGCTCGATCACAAAACCCTATGGTGTACAAACATAGTAGCTTCTTCAAGATGAACTAGGGCAAACTAAGTTTCCGATCACAATTTGCATAAACAATTCTTTATTTCACACTTGTGCAACTTGAGCAACTTGTGACGACCCTTAAAACAATCATTATATATGTTTAGGGTTGTAAGAATAGAAGATCCAAACATACATTCACAGATTGGAATGAAATCAGATCTGAAAAACTAATTTTTATAAATCTCGACAGATACTCTATATATCGAGCAGCTGTCGAGCCTCAGACTGAAACAACTTTTTTAGTCTCGATAGATACTAGTTGTCGAGTTTTAATGAACAACACTTCTTCACTTGTTTTTTGAGCAGACTTGCATGACTTTAACACTCGATTTTGAAACCTTATTTCTTAAATCATTAAACAATCCTTATATATGTTTAGGGTTGTGAGAATATAAGACTTAAACATACACTCATTGGAATGAAATCAGATCTGAAAAACTGATTTTTATAAATCTCGACAGATACCCTATCTATCGAGCAGCTGTCGTGCTTCAGACTGAAACAGCTTTTTAACCCTTGTAGATAGTAGTTGTTGAGTTTTAATGAACAACACTTCTTCACTTGTTTCTTGAACAGACTTGCATGACTTTAACACTCGATCTTGAAACTTTATTTCTTAAATCATTAAACACTTCATAGATCTACCGCATTACAAATAAAGTATGTTTTGTCAAAGAATTAGCCAATTTGTAAAACTTATGTTCTTGTTTACAAATTTACATTTATAAATGACAATGGTTGGAGTCTTTCTATTGCTCTTTGCTAGGACATGCACCGTATTTTGATAAGTTATAGTGGTTAGACTCGACTTTTTAGAGTAATCGAGTCCAATACTCAAATGTCAATGGGTTGCACATTGGCCACTATCTTGTGGTTTTCCTGTAGACAATAATTTAACTAAGAATGAGTGGAGTAAAACAATAAAATGACAAAATATAGTGTTTTTCTCATGTGTAATTTAGGCTAGCTATAAAGCATATAAATAGAGGCGAAGAAATATGTGAGCATCTTATTAGTTTTTTTTTTTTTTTTTTGTTGAGAAAGGAGCATCTTATTAGTTTGTTGCAGATTTTGTGAGCTTTAATTCAGCAATATTAATTGCAAATGATGTAAGCTTTTATTCAACAAATCAACGGGATCCACCATGTAACTCAGCTTATTAATTGTAAACCTATCATGGACTTGCAAGCATTCCAAACCTATTTGCAAGATACTGATTAAGCCCTAAGCAAGATGTCGAAATATTTTTTTAAACCCACCCGCCAAACCACAATTTCTTCATATTTTCCAAGAAAAATACACGTGGATTTGGTCCATATATATAAATTTCGTCTATAATTTTTTTGAATAAATATATTAATAGGTCATAAAACACATAATAAGGTGTTATTAACAACAACAATAGTAGTAATAAAAACCTTTACCAAGTTGAAAAGGTTGCCATCCAATTTCATTCTCCTTCCTATAAAACCAAAGAAAGTAATATTTATCGTGCCGGTATCTTGTGTAACAACTACAAATAACAAACATCTCTCTCACATAAAGATGGATCTCATATATGTTCATGGAGTCTATGCTCATATGAGAAGAACATTGTATGCAATCGTTACACACAAGTTAATAAATTCTATTTGTCTAGAAAAGTATTATATCTATAATATTTTATAACAAATTTTAAGTGATAAGTTCTTATTGGTTCTAAATTGAACCCATAAATTAATTACATTTTGCCCGCTAATAACAATTTGTCACATAAGATATACTTCAAAATGAATTATCTCAAATTTGAAATACCTCTCTACTTTACCCCTAATTAAAATATTCTAGGTGTTTAGTTTCTTATTTAAGGGAGTTTAACAAAGTTCACCCTTATTAAATAGTTATTATCTCCTGTGCCTCCTCCGTGATCGTTCATCATAGTAAACCCTTGAGTGAGCCTGTAAACCCCTGGATTGGGTCATTCACGAAAATTGGCCAAGGAACGTAAAATTAGTAAGAGGATGAGCAAGGTCACCTGCCCATCACATATTTGAAAAAAAAAAATTTATTTTTCTAACTTTGATGTATGAAATTGCTGGCGATAAATAGATGAGAAATGTTATTGTAATTATTACAACATTTTCATAACAACTCCAATGTGACACATTGTTATAACTAATTGTTATTAGCAGGCAAAAATTAATTTTAGTGATGGATTTAAATTAGAATTAGTAAAAACTTAATACTTAAAATTTTTTGTAAAAATGTCGTGAAAAAGTTGTAAGAAAATAAATTTAATCATCTAAAATTATTTTAACATAACTGTCTTTTTTTTTTGTTGAAAAATTGATTTCTTGTATTGGTCAGTCATTCGCAATTTGATATAACGAATTAGAAAGCAAGAACAAGACGAAACTGTTTGCTGTATTAGGAGTTACATGATTAATCAATCTACAAAACGAGGTGTTCAAAAGTTTATATATCTGGAAAGAGAGTAGAGGTGTTCAAAAGCTCACGTGGAGGCCATTACAAATAATCCTACACTTCACACTGCGCCATGTCAAAGTTTTGCAATTGCTATGTACCTGATAACAATCTTTTACCCAAACAATACACAATTAAAATGTTCATTTTTCAGTAGTTCAATTTACACGAGGCAGTGTTCTAGGAAAAAAAATGACACTCGACCGAAATAGTTGAACTGGTTTGATAAATAAATTCTTTAAAAATAAAAAATTTGTGGTCCCGTTTAATTAAAAATTCTGGAAAAATTATTGTTAATACTTCCAATGATTAGTTTTCCAACAACCCCATTATACATGGGAATTGATAAAAAAAATCACATATATTTCAGACACAATCTATTTAATAAATTTTTTTTTTTTTTAAATATATATTACCCAAATTATTTTATTAGACATTACGCAATAAATTGAAGGAGATTCTTCAAATTAGTTTGGTGAAAATTTTATCCATTACACACCAGCACCAAGATAAGCACCTATATGATTAGTCCTCTTTAGGATAATATTGAAGCTTTCATACATTGTATCATTATAGATCGATGTCTTACTTGTATGTGTCCAATTCCAACAACCAACTTAATTTCTTAGTTTTACTTCTTACTACTTAGGCAGTTATGCTTGAAAATTCCATGTAATCTCAATGAATGACGACCGGAAGTGGCCTTTCTAATACAATTGAACAAAATGAAAGAACACTATAATTGAAAAGTAAAATTTTCAATTCAATGAAATTGCATTTTTTTGCAAAGCCAAAAAAAATTATTTTTTACACATTCCCCATCCAAAGAAACAAGGTATGAAAAATTCAACATGATCATAAATAGCCACATTTGTTTTTACCTCTTTATGCCATTGACCCACGTACCCACCTGAACTGTATGAAGATGATGACAACAATATCAATCAATTATAGATAGCTAGGAAGATGAAGCACTTGGTAGTGTACTGTTTTGAGTACAGAACTGGAAGCTATTCGCATCCATTCTCTCCAAAACATAATGCCCAAGTGTGTCACTTGATTCCACCAAATTCTCTTTGCACAAAAACTCATCCCCACAAACTCTCTCTACTTCACCATAGAAATCATGCACGAACACATGAGTCTTAGCATTCCCACCCTTCTTGCTCCTCGCCAACACGCCGGAGGTGAATATCGGAGACATCCGGCCGGGCGCGTCGGGCCATTCACCACGTGGACCATCCACCAATATAACATCCCAGTCCACTTCGTAGACATGGTTTGGAAGGTCATTAAGGCCAAGCTTGCACTCAGAAAACAATAGGTTTTGCACTGGCCTGCACTCGTTTCTTATTTGCTTTTTCGTTGAAGCTACGAGCTCATGTAGGTCGCTCAATTTAGTCGTGTACTGCACATCGTAGGCATCGATTTCTGGGTGTTTCTCTTCCATGTAAGCGGCGTAGTAGCGGTTCTCGTCGATGAACACGGTTCGGCCATTGTGGTTGAGCGCTTTCCATAAAAGGGTCTCTTGGGTGAGACCGAATACGAGGAAATTGCATGGGGACGAGCATTTTCGAAGCACGTCAGAGACTTGCTTGAGCTCTGCGTAGGCCATGTGGAATGAGTTATTGGATGTTGATGCGTAGTGGAGGAGGGTGTTGATTACAGTTGTTGGCAATGGGGCACCGCCGAAAGTGGTGGCGGCAGCGGTGGTGGAAGTGGAGGCGGTAGGTGTGGAGTATTCTCTAGTGTAGATAAGGGTTAAGAGGAAAGCGATTGTGAAGAACGAAACAAAGGCAAGGAGCCATAAGCGGTTGGAGCCTCCTTGTTTTTGAATATAGGGGTGGAGGAGAATAAGCTTTGTGTTACTATTGTTGTTCTTCATTTTTGAAGAGAGAGAGAAAGAGAGAGTGGAGCTTTGTTTTGGATCTCTCTCCTTGACTAGTAGTATTTGATTCTGAATCCTGAGAGGGCTTGAGAAAGAGGGTTTGATTTAAAGAAGTGTTTGATGTATGAAAACAAAAACTTGAATATATGAGATACGAGGGTGACCTTGCAATCACTACCCCTCTAGAAATTAATTAGTGACAATTAAGGATTTTTGTTCTCCTACTCTATGTTGTTGTGTGCGTGTGTTGGTTGAGTTGTCTCATTGCAATGACAAAGCAATTTCATGTTTTTTGTATGGAGCCTAGCTATCTTAAACATAATAAATTTTATAGCTAGGATAGTGCAAGCCAATCCAATTAGACTAGAGCTGGTAGAGAAAAAAATACAAGGGGGTGGTTGGACCAGAGCTGTTGGAGAGAAAAGGTGAAAGGAATAGCTGTAGCGACCCAGTAACTAATTACAAGCAAGAAGTCGCTTTTCCTTCTTCAAATCAGCTTTGGTTCCTACGGAAACCCCTTTTGAATATTTGGGGATTTCTTAAGTGAGTAGTTACCTTTGAGAGAGACTAATTACCAGCCAAAGATTCCAAATATTGAAAACATGTCGTAGAGAAAGTCATCAGACTTTTGCAAGGAGTTTTTTTATTATTAAAATAGTAAGATTTGGTGACTGATTATGAAGCCAACGATTTTAACTAGCAACCTAGTCAAATTGTACTGTGGTGTTAACTTTATTTACACGAGCAGTAGCAGAAGCATTTTCCTATGTTATTGTCAAAGTATACAAATCAGGGAGAGGTTAAAATTGTCGGTGGATAGAGCTAATGGCAAGAGTGGGGCAGAGGATGACGTTGTATTGGTAAACTAGACCACCTAAATCCTAATCAACACCAATGATTCCTAAAAAAATAAAAAAATTCCTAATCAATACCAATGATTCCTCAAAACAATAAAAAATTTCTAATCAAACAATGTGTGTGTTTTTTTAATATTTTATTTTGGATAAGAGGAGGATCGAGTAGTACACTTATCAAAATCTCTTTGGGTATCTAACTATTTTCAATATACACCCAGCTATTATAGGAAGGAATTTCAAGGAATAACCCCAAGATATTGATAAAAGATTTCAAACCCAAGGTCTTATTGGAGATTACAAAGTTTTATGAATCACTGAACCAACATCTTAAGGTCAGAGTGAGAATTTTGATTAAGCACCAAAATGTCATCTAAATTCAAAGCCCAAAGTTGTCGAAATTATACCATGACATATTATCATGAACAGATGCATAGTTACAATTGCATATCACTTTATACTAAAGTTGATAACATTTGGTTAGCCTGTCCAAATTAGCTGTACTGGATATGTGATTTTGAGTAACAATTTTCAATTTTTAAACAACATTACATGTATTTTTACACATTTTTTTATTCATATGTATTTTCAAAAAATACAAATAACATTACTATAACAAAAATGAGACCTAAAAAGGAGAAAGCGCATGTAATCAATTTCAAAAAGTTTCTTGAGGGACCATGAAAAGGAGAACCGCAGAAAATGAAGAAAAATAATTGGGCCGGAACACCTTTGTAAAATTAAGGCATAGGACTAAAGCACCTTAAGAACATTTGCTTGGTGGTGGGCTTTTTATATCCGCTATCTATAAATGGAAAAGAAGGGCCGTAGATTTCAATTGGTCCAAAGAGGCCCTAAAGATTTACACTATTGTCTGTGTGCATGATTTTGATGGGGATGGATGGTAGTATATCCGAAACATGCATATGTTTTCTTATTCATCGTCATTTTTTATTACTGAATATTACGGTAAGAATTTGAAGATGTATAACCTATCAACTTGTTTATAAAGTGTTTGTATTTATACTTACATTTATAATTTCTAGCGAAATGGGTATTTAATCATGAATATTGTCAAAATTAGATTTCACAAATTTTTAAAAAAAAGACTTTTTAAAGGACTTTTGATTTAATACATTAAAAGGAAAATTACTATAAAATTAATACATAATCAATAATAAATTATTTTCAGGATTAAAAAAAAAAATGTAGAGTTTCATTTTGATAAATGATTGATTTAAAATGTATTGAGAAGAAAATTTCATGTATTTTTTTTTTTGTTAACATTGAATGAATACTAATTTAACTTCTCAACCATTCACATCTGATTTGGTAAACTTTAGCCACATTTTGAAGTAAAAAAGTCACTTTTTTCTAATTTAGTTCAAATACACCTTATATACAATTCTTTATTCTCTTATACATCCAATTAATAAATTCATTATAATTTGAGAGAGACAGAGAGATAGAGATAGAGATAGAGACAAGGAGTTTGAAAGTAAAAAAAAAATTACATAACGCTATAGGAGTCTAAATCTTCTGCCTCATGTATTGTGCTTCACTCCATACTCTACTAATGAAATTTGGACAACTGACCTCTATCATTGAGTTAAATAACGCCTTTGTTAGGGACGTTAAGTTAATGAAGCAAAGTAATGAGTATGAGCTGTGAGAAATTGTTCCTATTTAAAGATTCACTCGTGGGATTGAGAATCATGCTTACCACCAATTAATGAGCTTAAACCCCACCATCTATTGAGACTTATTTGTCCTTATCTCAATTGAAGCACAAAACCACAGCATATCAATCCAAGCATTCTCAGTAAATAGCCATCAACCAAGTCAGTCCTTATCAAATAGAGTTTGATAAAATAATGTAATCTGAAACTTAAATCAAATGCTATCCATATATTCAAATTGGATTGTAATCTCTACAATAATATATATACAAGAGCAAGCTCCCAAATTAATGTTAAGGGAAGCCAATTATTGAAATGCTTCTATGGAGGAGCTTCATGTCCCTAAACTCATTCAAGAATTTCAACAAACATGTAAAATACAAAATCTAGCAACCCCAAATTTTTTCTTTCCACATGTTTCCTAATGGAATAAAAATCAAACACCATTGTCACCATTATCACCATAGACAAGTGACTTTGTTTCTCTCCAAACTTTTCTTCAATGCTACTGTTGCCACCTCTTCCACCATCATATGCGGTGATGAACGAGCCTTGCAAGAATAACGAAGCCAAGGGACTAAGTCAACAATCTCATGAAAATCCCATCAACCAAATATGCCACTAATGCCAACTCATCACAATTGTAGTCGACCTAATCTACAATTCGTCATTGACCTCTCGCTTCAAGTTCAACCACTACTTAATTGTCCACCATGGCAATAACGAAAAACTAAATCTCAACTCTCAGAAATCATTACTCCTGCATCAAACCCTCAAAACATTTAGTCTAGATTTAGGTTGCTCAAAGTGTGTGTTTATGTAAAGTTGGAATCGAGTAATTGTAAGAAATTGCTATTCAATTTCTGCAAGGCTCGATCGATCGAAAATTAGACTCGATAGATTGAAGCTAGTGCAGAATGTTTTTCTACAGAATTTTTTCCAACTTAGCCCAAGTCCGTTTGACGTGTAGGGTTTTATGTTTTATGTCTCATATAAATAGTAAAACCCTAGCCACATTTTAGAGGTTGTTGTTGTTGTGTGTATGAATCTCTTATGAGATTTAAAGGTGTTTACCTTCATACAGACTTAGGGTTATCAAGATCAAGATTGATGTCGAGAGCTTGGTGATCGCTTTAGTTGCTGTTTCAAGAGCTTAAAGAAAAACAAGTGGTATACTTGTGGATGCTGTGGATCTGAGAAAGAAGTAGTCTGTGGACTCGGAGGTGTCATGTGGTCGTGGTAGTAAGTTTTCTACTCAAGGTAGCAATAAGATGCTAGTGGTCTAAGTCGCTATTGTAAAACTTCAATTTTTTCATAGTAGATCCTATTTTACCTTGAGGATAGCTAGGTAAAAAACCTGAGGAGAATTTAACCTAGCTATCCTCAAGGTTAAATCCTTCATAGGTTTTTTACCTGTTTGGTTTTCCTAGGTTATCATATCGTGCGTTATTTACTTTTTAGCACTCTCTACATGATATGATTTGTTTGTGTTAACCTAGATCTATATAATTTATCTAAGTAATCACTTGGCTAAATAACTAGGTTAATGAATTGGTGTTTTAAGAGGTCTAAAAACGTACAAAAAGAACGAGCAAAAGATTCGAAGAGAGGGAGCGTTGGTGATTGGCAGTTGGTACTAAGAGATGGATGTGTCCGTGATTGGTGTGTAGTAAGAAAGAAGATGAACAGAGTCTTGAGACCACAGAGAGAAGAAAAAAAAACAACAAAACAAAAGCAAAAGTGGCAGAAGCAGAGGTTAATGTGAGATTTAGCCCAACTACTCTAACGTTAACGTTAACCCTCATGTTATCTCACTCAAAGAAAGCAGTCAGTTGTCCAAAATTTATTGGTGGAGTATGGAGTAGAGCACAGTACATGAGATAGAAAATTTGAACTCACGCTATAATGCTCTCCAAGCTTGTTGAGCACCGTAGCATTTAAAAAAGAAATATTAATAGTGTTGGAGGGCCAAATGTGGAACGTGCCTTGGTGATTCTTATCTACAACACTCTTTAATTTGAATAAAAATGTTTTGAAGAGCTGGATGCCAATGCTAAATTATTCATGAACGCATCTGGTTTTACCATTTTACAAACTTTAGCCAAATTTTAAAGTAAAAATATTTTCCCCCTATTTTTGATACTTTTTTAATCACCCTAGTCTTACAAACTTTAGCCAAATTTCATGAACACATCTAGTTTTACTCTGTATATTCTTGTACACTCAATTTAAAGTATAAATAGAAGGGAGAGAAAGAAAGTTTGATTTTCTTTTTTCTTTTTCTTTTTATAATAAAAATACAAAGTCTACAAAACGCTACATTGCTCTCCAAAATTGTCGAGCACTTTAACGTTTTACAAAAAATTCTAACTGCATCAGCTTCGGCCTGAGATCAACCTTGAGGGAATCAAACCAAACTTCAAAAGCCCAAAACACCTAATAGTAGCCTGAGTCCTACTCGGAAGGAAAAGAAAAGGAGAACAATTTGCACCTCACATTCATTGGGAATCAGTAGGAAGTGATTATCGTTGGTCCAATAAGAAACATATTTTAATTTTAAGGTGTCAATGGGTAGTGACATATGGTGCCCTCTAGATCTTTTACCTCTTGCCTGATGGCCGTGGTCAGTGGTCATACTCGTGGCTCGTGACCATGTACAAAGTACAAGCTTAAACGTCATTTTCGTTCAGAAAATTAACAATAAAGCAATAATATAAGACCAAATTGTCTGTCTGCCTTTGGCTAAAGAACACAAAATTTTGGGATTATAGAAAGCTTTTGTATGAATGCTTTTAACCTTAATGCCTTGTGGCCCAATCTCACCATTATTATTTGCCAAAGAAAGTCACACTTGACATGATCTTTGTGGACTCAGTGGCCTCTTTCTAGTCAAGAATTGCATCGACTTTGTTAATTGAATTTGTTCAAGCACGAGGACACTTTTTTTTATGATATGGATGGCACATTTTTTAAGTGTGTTTAAATTATAGAGATTGGGCAGGTGAATATGGCTTTTCGAAAAGATGACAAGATGCCATCTAAACCTAATTACCATCCACACCGCACACTATATATGGAGAAGCCCCCTCGTCAATCATGCACCCACCACTCTAATGGCAGAGACAAAACGGAATCACACAAATCAAGCAACTATTTTCAAAAGCGTTTGATGATTTGTAAGACTTTTTGTTTCGTCTCGTCCAATGCATGTAGC
This sequence comes from Castanea sativa, assembly GCF_040712315.1. Taxonomy (NCBI): domain Eukaryota; kingdom Viridiplantae; phylum Streptophyta; class Magnoliopsida; order Fagales; family Fagaceae; genus Castanea; species Castanea sativa. The sequence goes on from NC_134014.1 coordinate 43,095,670, forward strand.
TCACGAGTTCGAATAAATTAATAGAATTCATGTCATAAAAATATTCATGCTATGCAAGACATGATTTTAGTTACACGTATCAGTCTGGATATCTTTAATGTAAGAATGACTTCTTCTTGAATAAGGTTTTTTTTCAAATTAGTTTGAAGAGAAATCTTTCAAATTTTTCCTATATTTTTCTTTATTGAATGTGAATTTTGAAAATTTAACCGTTAGATTTAATGTTCTTTATATTTTTAACATACATGTCAAATTTCATTCAAATCTAACTAGTCGATAACTCGTGCGATGCACGAGAAAATTTCTGAAAATACAATCAAATGAATGCAAAGCAATTATGCAAAATACCATTTAAATTAAAAGACAAATATTAGTAAATGTTGTTATCCTTAGTTGTTTGTGTTACATCTAGAGTTTCATATCTAAGTTACTACAATACTACTTTTAGCAACTGAAGCTCACAATATAAGTATATTATATGAGGCCAAAACTTATATTATTTTCAAGCTCCTCTTAGCCTTACAGAGTCCCTAACAATATTTCTTTTTGTATTGAATTTGATTGCAGAGGACTTATTCAAAATTATTTGAATTAAACCTCACAAATTAGAAAGAAAAAATAAATAACATTACAACATTGTAGCTGATTAATATACAAATAAACTATTGATTTAACATGATAAAACACTCTTAGTAATTTAGAAAGCAAAAATTAACAAAATTAATGTTGTTACCCATGTCGTTATTCTTAGAGATTGTAACCATGGAACACAAAGGGTTGTTGTTTAAAATTGTAACCGTAGAACACAAAGGGTTGCTATCTAAAATTGTATCCGTGGAACACAAAGGGTTGGGAATTATTTATATTTATTATTATTATTATTAAATTTAAGAAAACTAATTTTAAATTGTAGGACAAATTCAGGAAAAAGAATGGTAATGACATGGTAGCTAATGTGGCTCAATCTGAGCATAGCAACATTAACAAATAGAAACCTGTTGTTGCTGATATTAGTAATTTAGAAAGCAAAAATTAACAAAATCAAAGTTGTTACCCATTTAACCTAAAACTTTTCATATTCTAAAGTTGTCAAACTCCTATTAACAAATAACTATTGATATAAAATATTCAGTAATTACTTCAATACCGCAAGTTGTTCATGCTGTAAAAAATTTGAGAGAACAACACAGCAATAATCTTAAACTCTTTCTTGCTTGGATCCTACAAAAAAATTATATATATATATATATATATATATAGCAATGGAGACAAAACATGCCATTAAAGAGACAACCAATTACGATAGTGTTGGAGGCAAAGTAAGTTAATTTCTATCAAAAGACATAAAAACTTACAATCAAATAGAATCCATAAGTAGATAAATACATGTGGTACAATCAGATAAATAAAAGGTTTGTCAAGATGATCGAGTTTGGCAATGAAAAAGACGCAGCAGCTATTGATGTGGGTAATCTCTGTCTTAAACTTGTGATAATAATGAAGATGCAACAACTACTAATTATGCATATCTAGCATAATCTTATTTTGATTCAACTACAACAATAATGACGATAATTAGCATAAAAAGATTATATAAAAAAAATAGTCTTTTATGATATAGCCAATAGTGCAATCAAAGCTAAGAGAAGGAATTTTAAATCGATTTCAACGATGAAGGATGGATTCACTTAAATGAGGAGACCAAGAAAAAAGGAGAAGTATCATGTTCTGAGTATAGTATTGACTTTAAAACTCTATAATTTAATTTGCTAACTACTAAAATACCTTAGCAAATTGAAATTCTGTAGGTACGAATTGCATCATTCAATTGAATTTTTGCAGGCACAGATACTACTAAAACTCTATCATTCAATTTTCTAACTACTAAAACTCTATCACACAGATTACACAATATAAACCAATAGTGTTACCGTCTCAAACATTAAATAAAAAAATAAAATAAATAAACCAAATCAATTTTAAACATAGAAATAAACAATCATATATTTGTACAAATACCCAACCTAAATACATAAAAACTCGTATATGACCCACAACACAAATGAGGTAGCAACAAAATTTTTTTAAAAAAAAAACAGCAATAAAAAAGAACAACACTATTAATCTAATCCTTACATTGAACTATTATGCAGGCAGCCATAAGAATAAAGGTCAAGAGCAACTGAGATTTAGAGATACCTAAACTGAATTATCCAGCTTTTCAGTATTAATATAATGTGAGGAGAAGAAAAGATGAAGAAGTTAGGAAGCTGAAGGGTTGCCGTTTGAGATTGTAACCGTGAAATACAAAGGGTTGTTGTTTAAAATTGTAACTGTAGAACACAAAGGGTTGCCATCTAAAATTGTAACCATGGAACACAAAGGGTTGGGAATTATTTTCTTTTTATTAATATTTTTAAATTTAAGAAAACTAATTTTAAATTGTAGGACAAATTCAGGAAAAAGAATGGTAATGACATAGCAGCTGATGTGGCTCAACCTAAGCATAGCAACATTAAATGCTATGTTTCATCTTTTAGTAATATATAGATTCGATCAATAAACTTATTTTTTATGCATAATTTTTGCTACAAAAACTTGAAACTTAAACATATCATTGATTACATAGCTATTGATCTTTGATCTTCTTGAAACTTTGCAAGCATGGAGGATATAATAAGAATATGAAATCCAACAGTTAGATTTTCAAAATTTACACCCAATAAAAAATATATGAGAAGTTTGAAGAGTTTCTTTCCAAACTAGTTTGGAAAGAAACCTTTTTTCAAATACAAAAATTCAAATAGTATTTGTACGGGGTTGAGCCCCAGACCCCGTGGGCCTTACGACTGCTGTTGTATAGGGCTGGGCCCCAAGCCCCATGGGCCTCGGGCCCAAGCCTTGAGACGTGTTTTTTTACCCTACCCTCATTTTGGTCCTTTGGCCTCAATCCGAGCACCCCAAGGCCCAATTTATGCCCCAAAGCTGAGATAGGACTATGTCAACATGAATACCTCAGACAAATCCCCCCGATCGTTTTTTTAACCTGGTCGGGGGTATCGTAGCTCAAAGGTATCCTATGACCGGTTGCCTGATAGTGCCTTCGGAGATATAGCTGTTAGGCGGGTTTTTGGAGGTGGGAACCAATTCCAAAGCCACTACCACTCTCACACCTAAAACCCACATAAAGATGATAGTATTGGACCTTCAATTGCACTAGTAAGGGGAATAATCATGGCACCTCCACTCATCTAAGGCTATAAATAGGAAAATGAAAGGAAAGATTTGGGTTGGCAATTCTAGAGAGAGAGAGAGAGCTGGGAAAAGGAACGACCAGACTAAGGGAGGAGTGCCATATTGGGGAAGAGGGGTTTGTAGAAATAAGAGAACATCCAGGTCACCAAGCATAGGACCACCCATCGTAGAGAATCAAAAGCCCACAATACAATCAGATTGTGAGCCCAAGGAAGGGTCGAGCCTAACCACCATAACTGGGTAAGCGTAGTATTCTTTTTACACCAAAACTAAATCATCCATATCTTTCAAATTTTAAAATTCAAATGCCGTGAAGTATGTTAAGTCTTTTCTACAAAGTGCAGTGTCCTGCATGGGTTGGGTTGCTAAATTCTCAACCCAGTCCAATCCAATCCATTATATGAGTAGAAATCAACCTGAACCTAATACATATGAATTGGGTTGGGTCAATGAATTGTGCTATATATATATTTCATGCTTTGTTATTCATAAACTATTTAAGTTTTTTTTTCTAATAAATTACTATAAATCACATAATATACCTAAATTATTTTCTTAATTTCTAATTTTATTAAAAATAATTTTCAAAATACCAAAATCTATCCAAAAAAAAAATTACTGGTAATAAAATAAATTTATGTATATAGTGTGCTAGTTCAAATGAATTGAAAAAATTATTTACCCCAACCTGATTCTCAAAATAACATTCTAATGCAAACCAACCCAAGCAAAACCAACCTGAAGTGGTGTTTGGTTGGGTTAGACTAGATTGGTTTTTTGGGGTTGATAGGTTGGATGCATATTTGCACACACCTGCATCATAGTATACGGATGATAATAATATATATTTCAATGATTTATTTGTTATAGTTATAGATTTTTTTTATATAGATATGATGGATTTGAATGTAAGGTGTCTGATCTATAATAATTGCTCTTTATCATCAAATTAAAACACCAATTAGGTTTGAGGTAAGCGAAATTCAAGGTTAAGCCCTTTGACGACGATAATAGATTTTTAGAAGTTGAATTAACTAAAACTCACATTATGCATAGATAATAATTCAAGGTCGTATAAGTGTTTTTCTTCAACTCTCTCTCTCTCTCTCTCTCTCTCTCTCTCTCTCTCTCTCTCTCTCTCTCTCTCTATATATATATATATATATATGTGTGTGTGTGTGTGTGTGTGTGTGTGTGTGTGTGTGTGTGTGTGCATCTTTTGTTGATTGAAATTTTTTTATATATAAAACAAAATTACATTTTTGGCCTATAATGTTTGAGATTGTTTTCATTTTGGCTCTTTATATTTCAAAATTTTAATTTTGCCCCTTAACATTGGGTCTTATTTTCAAAAGTGTCATAACATCCATCTTTATTAGTGGTACAGACACTAACGCATAGACTTAGAGAGCCTGAAACGATAATTCATAGACTTAGAGATTGCTCCTTCTCAAGGGAGATCTAGTCTAATATAGGCTTTAATCCTTCAAGTAGCTTTTATGAGGGCAATCTTCAGTATTGGTTGGAGATAAACTGCAAAGATTGCTCTCACAAGGTGAGGCATCAACCTCCTTGGAAGATTGTCTTTCCTTTTGCCATCTGGTGCATTTGGAAGGATAGAAATAATATTGTGTTTCGGGATAGGACTGCTCAATCAAATTTACACCATGAAATTATCTTTAGAGCCTTGGAATTTCAGCATTGCATCCTTAATGCCAAGTGCTTGGACAACAAGATCGTGGTGAGAGTAAGATGGGAGAAACCTCAACTTGGGTGGGTTCGACTCAACATTGATGGGTTTGCAGTTGGGAATCCAGGCAAAGCTGGAGGAGGCGGCATTCTTCGGGATGATCAAGGACGATGGATAGCAGGTTTTTCCAGGAATATTGGGCTTTCAACCAGCTTTATGGCAGAGTTGTGGGCTCTCCGTGATGGGCTCATTCTTTGCAATAACCTCAATTACAGTGCTGTTGATATTCAAATTGATGCTAAAACTATTATTGGTCTGCTATCTAATCCCTCTTATTCTTTTAGTTTTGCCATGCCAATCATTGATGATTGTAGGCAGTTGATTTCCCGAATTCCCCAAGTCCAAATAGGACATTGCTACTGTGAAGCAAACTCTTGTTCGGATTTTCTTGCCAAGATGGGCTCTTCTTAGACTAGGGAGTTTATTTCGTACATCGACCCGCTTGTGGGTCTTGAAGAGCTTATAAGCTCGGATTTTGATGTAATGTATCATGTATAACAGATTGCACTTTGAGCCCTCCCTTCCCCCTTAGTTCTCTGTTTTAATGAAGTTTCCTTTTCACCAAAAAAAAAAAGGACAATCATGCATCGCCCATATAAATCCTACCTACCAATATATGCAACACCACCATCTAGATTTTTTTTAAAAAAAAGGTGACTCATTAAAACAATGCCATCTGCATCAACCCTAAATTCTATAACGAAACTAAAATTAGAATTTGTTGTCGATGATTTTGTGATGAAGGAAAAAAAACCTAAGAAACCCCACACCAAATCTTCAATGAATCTCCACTCAGCTCCCTACATAGCCACACATACACAGGCAGGTATCAACAATGTCAAAGCGAGGTAAAATCACACTATTTTCACTTTTCCCTCACTTTTTTGGCAACCAAACAATATTTTGTATCCACAATCTAAAAATGAAATTAATGTAGGTTTGGAGGATCGGCGGGGAAGAAGTTCAGGATGTCACTCTGTCTACTGGTGGCAACAACGATGAGCTCTGCCGACTGAGCAGAGTCACAGACATGCAAGACGTACGGGGGCGAAGAACCTCCACATCATACTGGTGAAATGGATTGAGGAGAGACATGGTCATGGCCAACGTTAACAAAGGCAAGCCTGGTTTTTGTAAGAATGTCCTCGCTATGATTGTCTGCGACTGCCAGTGCAAACCTTGGCGCAGAAGGACGATGTCTACACTACACGTACTTTGAAGGTACCAACGAAAGAAACCACGCTGCTTAGGAGCTTGCCTTTTCATTCATACACCTTTTTGTTGATCCGTTACTCCTTTAAGTCATAGAACTTCACCTTCTATATTTGAATATTTGAATTTCTTAAATTTTGAACTTATTCATACCATTCAAAAACAAACACATGTTTTGATCTAAAAAAAATAAACAATGTAAATGTAATACGGCCTGTTTGTACAACTTTCTCCAACCAACAATGTGAAGAAATGAATCAGCCAGACAGCCACTCTATAGCCCATATGGCACTATATTAGGGGTAAACAACTTTTCTTCAAAATTTTCTTTCAACACACACACACTAGAGAGATTTATTTGCCTCTCTCTCTCTCTCTCTCTCTCTCTCTCTCTCTCTATTTTAAGTCATACATAGAAGATGGTCATAATTTTGTCAATTTTAATAGCGCATTTGCATTCCTTTCAATGTGATGTGTGTGTATATATATAAATATATAATATGTTAGATTATAACTATGGTTTTAAAAACTGGATCGAGGAAAAACTGGATTTGCCTACGGCTCCCGGTTATTCTCGGTTTTTATCAAATCGGATTGGTACTTGGTTCCCAGTTTAATCGATAAGACCAACCGATCCAGTCCGGTTTCTTAAAATAGTGATTATAATATTTAAGACCATACAAATTTTAATATAAATATTTATAAGGCAGACTGTGAGTGTTGGAGAAAAAATTATAAATCTATGTGAAAAGTGACAGACAAACAATCACAATCTACCATGTAGAATAGTTGTAGCTTTTTATATGATACCAAAATTACTCATTTTCATGAAGATAATAAGGGTAGGTTTTTTTTTTTTTTTTTCAATGACATAAGGGGTAGAGCTCATGATTATTAAGGGCAGCCGTATTCACATAATTGATTGAATTTATCCTTGACGTGCACTTAAAGCCCGAGTCTAATAATGTCTTTTTATTGCATAGATGGACAGATTGGATTAATATACGAGATTATCAATGCAATATTGCAATGCGCTACCATGCCTTGTAATGAAGTGCTCTGGAATACTCAATCACAAATCAAATCACAAATAAAGTAATATATGCTTTTGTATAATGTTTTCATTGAAAAATCATGTAAAATTCAAAGCTTTCAGTTCTTCTTTTATATTTTGAAAGTAAAATATTAATAGAAATGGATTCTTTTCTAATTATTTGTATTAGTGATTCCTTGTAATTAGCAATTAATTATATTTTATCATTAGTCATGTGTGTGCTAGGTGAGCATTCCATTAGTAAGTTCTAAAATGAAACATTGTTGAAATACTCAAGGACCAAAACAAAATTGTAAAAATACAAGGACTAAAACGAATATACTCTAACTAAAATGTAGGGACAAAAAAGATATTTTTGCCTAATCTATAGTTTACATCTAATCACATAATATATTTTATATATTTGTTTGTATGACTTTTAACAATAATTATTCCTCTCTCTCTCTCTCTCTCTCTCTCTCTCTCTCTCTCTCTCTCTCTCTCTCTCTCTCTCTCTGTGATTTTGTCCAGTAACACACATGTACTATCTCTCTTAGGGTTTTTGTGGAGTAAATAACTTTGGCTTTTTAGGTCGAGCATTTTTTTAATTCATTAGTTACTAGGTTGGGTTTCACATGATTGAGGAATGTTGGATTCAAGTACGAGATTGATTTTGTGGCATGGGTTCCATTGATGGTGAGTTTGGGTATGTGAACCACCTCTTTGCTGGGATTTCTTTGTAAAAATTGTGGATAGGAAGAAAATGGGAAGAAGAGAGATTGTAATTGGTGTATCATGCAAATTTCTCCCTTTGCACTAAAACTTTTTACTCGTTTGAAAAAGTTACATCTTCTCTTAAAAATTTATGCTCATACCAAACACCATATTTTTCTTAAAATGAAAATTTCTCATTATGAGTTTTCTAAAAACAGTTTTCTAATCCAATATTTTTTAAATTGTTTTCATGTTAAAAACAAAAACACGAATGCCCTTTATCAAACAGACCTTAAGCTTTCAATCTAAACTTTTTCTTCTTTTCCAACGGAAAAAATAAGAGAATTTAATTGATATTCTTTTATTAAATTAAAAAGAAGGGGTTTTTCAAGGAAACTAGATATATCTTCATTACCAAACATTAGCATGTTCTATATATATTGAGCATGTCTTGTCACTTGTCAGGCAATGTGCAACAATATTGTTTTCATGCTCATCATGATGAACATGAAAACAATATTGTATTCATTATTACTTAAATGGGATGTGTCCATTTATTTATTGATCTCTAAGGGCTAATTTCCATACTTCATCTAGAATATGTTCACTTTGATTGGATTTCTGTTTTTGCTCATTTGACATTGAAGCTCGTGTCATTATAAGTGAATGTCCCTTAAAATGACCTCTTGAACTCCTACATCTGCTAATAGAATTGCACATGCAGCAACTATAGCTTTTACCTCTTTAGCATCATCAAAACAATTTTTCCCTTCTTACTCAACCCTGCGATCACTATGCCCTTTGTCGTCTCTAATGACCAATCCCACCCCTGCTATGTTTAAGTTCTCAAAGATGTAAAACTTATATTACGGTTATTCATATTTTGGAATCCAATGTTCATCAAATCTTTTTTTTAATTATTTGTTCATATAAAGTGATATTATGGTTTATGTAGACACCATAAGTATTAAAATCTAATGAAAACCTTCTGCATGTGGAAATTGGTCATACACATCAAATCATCTAACAACCTTTCTTGGTTAAGGTATCCATAATTAATGAAGGGCATAATCCATTTTGTCAAAAAAGCAACAATCACGACAAAAAGAGTGCTTTTAGAACATGATTTGGTCCATGCGGAATTTGGATGGTACTATGTGAGTCCTTAATTAGTTGGACTACGACTTAGCTTTAGGCATAAAGGTCTTCAATTACGAAGGGCATGGCAAACTCAAAGGTTTTTACAATTCAGCAACCGTACTTGTTGCTCTATCCCATGAGTTTCACAGAATTAGCCACTGCCGGCTGGCCACCCTATTGGCCTCGATCCTTCAACCAAAAACCATTTTGAAAACAAAACACATTAATCAATACATGTGACTTTAAAAGGGCATGAAAAAGTATTACAATACTAAAACGTTATGACTTCTGACTTGTTAATAAGAAGATTTAAAGTTCTTTCACCCGCCACAAGAGCATCATTATTGGTGAAGACATACTGCTATAATGCTATTTTGCCTCCTCAAACTACAAGATAGTGTGCTATATTAATAGTGCTGTAGCTAAAAAAATTTAGCTACATGCTACAGTAAACAGGTACTAGTACTTGTTTAACGTAGCAAGTAGATTTTTGTTTTAATATTTGTTTTATTCTTTCTCTTTTTTTATTCTTTTTTTTTCTCAACTCATCTCTCTCTCTCTCTCTCTCTCTCTCAGATCACATGCCCTTGCCACCGCTGGCCACACCCTTGCCTCCACCGATCACGCCCTTGCTATTGCCCTTGAATCCATCTCTTTTCTCTTTGCTTAAATTAGAATGCCCTTGTCGCCGCCCTTGAATCCCTTGAATCCATCTCTTTTGCTCAGATCGAAATTTGGGTGTGTTGGTTGTGATTTTTTTTTTTTTTTTGTTCATATAGGTTTGGTGGCTATGGTGGTGGAATGGTGTATGATTTTTTTTTCTTTTTTCTTTTTTTTTTCTGTGGGTTTGATGGTTGTGGTGGTGTTGATGGTGGTTGTGGTGGCTATGGTGGTGGTTTGCTTTTTGAATTTTCTTCTCTATGAGTTTGGTGGTTGTGGTGGTGGATTGGTGGCTATGGTGGTGGTTTGGTTTTTTATCTTGTTTGTGGGTTTGGTTGTGACTATGTTGGTGGTGGTTTTTTTTTTTTTTTTCCTTACCGTGGGTTGTAGTTGCCGTATGGAGGTTGTTTCTGGTGGAGTAGTGGTGGAGGTAATTGTGGGTGGATGAAAGGTTGTTGTGGTGGATATTTTTATATTTATTTTATGAGTTCTTTAAATTATTATAATCAAATAGCTAAAAATATAAATCCATTGATGTTGGAGGTATTGTAGAGTAAAAAGGTAAAATATTTAAAGTAGCTTTTGTATGTGCTAGATAGCCAAATTTTTGACTTCACCAATGTGGATGCTCTAAAGTATCAAAGTTTAGTCTAAAGTAGCATCACCCAATTTAATTAGGTCCAAAAACCAAAATGACCTAACTAAATTTATTAGAAAATTTTTATCTGTTTTAATAGAAGAACTATTTTTTTCTATTTTACATACTTATTTTTCAAAACACCCCACATCAGATTATCTATTTTACACTACGCTTCATTAAAATATCAATTTTTCTTAATTTTTTAATTATTTCACTTTCTTCACACACAACCACCACTATTCACTCTTAAGATACATAAAAAATAAAAATAAAAACTAAATATAAAATGAATACTATCAATATAAATTTAAATGATTACTATAATAAATTTATAAATTTATACAATTATATACAAACTACTGTCAATTATTTTTAAACAAAACTATTTAAATTTTACATATTTTTCAATTATATATATATATATATATATATATATATATATATATACACATATAGAATAACTCATAATAATGTGAATTGTCTTACAATTTTTTCTTTTTAAATTCTTTAATTAAGCATTCACAGGCATCAAAAGGCAGGCATAGGCAATATGGCCAAGTAGCTCTAAACGCTTCCCAAGCCCCAACACCAATTTTCCACCCCGTTCCCCACTTTCACGTGACTGTCTAGTCAGTCTCCAGTTATAACAAGCCAGCTGCTCCGCACCACAGAACACTAGCCCCACTCTTCTCCCTCTCCACCCAAAAAAACAAAACACCAATACCTTCACTCTTTCTTGATTTTTCTCTCTCTCACAATCTCACACTCTCACTCTCACGCTCACTCTCCGCCGCTTAAAAATGCTATTCCTAACAACAAAACAATGAAACTTCAACACCAACAAACCACACAATGCCATTTACTCAAACACCAGTACTTTCTCTTCTCATCTTCTGCTATCTCTCTACCATCATCGTTACCGTTCACTGTGTGGCCGCCTCGAAACCTCAGCCGTTGGTGACTCCAACTGCGAACTTAGTACTACCATCCGACGCCGTTTCGCTGCTCACTTTCAAGACGAAAGCCGACCTGGACAACAAGCTGCTCTACGAACTCCATGAGCGCTTCGATTACTGTCAATGGCAAGGCGTGAAATGCGCGCAAGGCCGTGTGGTCCATCTCATTCTCCAAGGCTTCGGTCTCCGAGGCGAGTTCGCTCCCGACACTTTGACTCGCCTCAACCAGCTCCGAGTCTTGACTCTCACCAACAACTCGCTCTCCGGTCCGATTCCTGACCTCTCTCTACTCGTCAACCTCAAGTCCTTGTTTTTAGACCAAAACACTTTCTCGAGCTCTTTTCCTCCGTCGATTCTTCTGCTTTTCAGCCTCCAGGTACTTGATCTCTCGCACAACAATCTCACCGGTCCGATTCCCTATGGTTTGAACGAGTTGGACCGGCTCAGCTCTCTCCGGCTCGACTCGAACGGGTTCAACGGTTCGGTTCCTCCGCTGAACCAGTCCACTCTTCAAGTCTTTAACGTTTCGGCTAACAACCTCACTGGATCAATACCGGTCACGCCGACTCTCTCGCGGTTCCACACGACGTCGTTTCAGTCGAACCCGAATCTCTGCGGCGAGATCATCAACAAGGCTTGCGAGTCTCGCACTCATTTCTTCGATTCTCCCAAGCCCAACAATGGCACGTCACCCTCCGCCGCCGCCACGACCACCACCACCACGCCGCTCGGACAAAGCGCACAGTCACAAAGCGGAATGCTTATTTCCCCACCGTCGCCGAATAAGCACAAGAGCACCGGACTAATTCTCGGGTCCTCGATCGGAGTTTCACTCCTAATCGCCTCTCTTCTCTTCTTGTTCGGCTTGGTCAAGAACAAGAAAAGAACTGCCTCCGACACCAACGCCAACAGCCCAGATCAAAACCCGAAAACCTCAACAACGACGTCGTTCGAGGCCGCCAACTCGAACGCCACTCCTCCTCCGAATTCAACAGCGCAAGCTCAACAAGTGGAGGAAAACGACATAGTGTTACAGCTACGCAAAAGCGACGAGCTACGAAGGGTGCAGAAGAGTGGGAACTTGGTGTTCTGTGGAGGAGAGGCACAAGTGTACAATTTGGAAATGCTGATGAGAGCCTCGGCGGAGTTGCTTGGGAGAGGTACGGTTGGGACAACGTACAAGGCTGTGCTCGATAACCAGTTATTTTTGACGGTGAAGAGAATGGACGCGAATAAGACTGCGATTACGAGTAGCCAAGTTTTCGACCACCATATGGCCGCCGTGGGTAGGCTGCGCCACCCGAATTTGGTTCCGATCAGAGCGTACTTTCAGGCCAAGGGAGAGAGGCTGGTGATCTATGACTATCAACCTAATGGGAGTCTCTTCAGTCTCATTCACGGTAGGTTTGATTTTGATGGTTAATCTTTGTGAATTATGATTTGATGATTTCTGAGTTAACAAATAAGATAATAAAAAAGGTGTAGGAGTAGTTTGATTAATTACGTGTCGTGATTCCATTGGCTTGGTGAATAAGAAAATGGAGTTTTGAGTCAAAAAAAAAAAAAAAATGTTGCGGGGACAGGTTTTGAGGTAACGGTTGTGTTCTAATGTCTAGACACGATCACGGGAGGGGACCGTAAGTATTTAGGACCGATTCTTTTAGGATTCTCTAATAAATGCAACAACCAAATGGACCACTGTCATATAACACTGTCCTTCTTTTTGGATTTATAGTGTTAGGAATCTCTACCCTACTTGAGAGATGAATCCATTTATGATTCACGTCAAATAAGGAAAATTGCACTCGCTTCTATGAGCTTTTCGTTATTCCACTCACCTCCCCGCTTGTTTGATATAAAACACTCACCTCCGATCTTGTTTGATATAAAACACCCACCTTTCCTCAAATGCAAATTGCCTCCTTGAATGACTGAAAAACACCTTTCAAATATATTTAATTTCTTCCTATTTTACTCTCTCTCCACTTTCCACACCCTCTCTAATTCAAAATTCAAGGCAAATAGTTTGCATTTTAGTAGAGGCAAGTGTCTTATTCTAGACGAGAGGGAAGATGAGTGTAATAATAGAAAACCTCGGGGGAGGTCAATGCAATTTTTCCACATTATATATTACAAATCTATAGATGTATCAGTGCCACGTCATTTAAAATTAGATCTAGGAAATGATATAGTAATTGTGGAATAGACCCTCTTTATGTCACTCGGATTTTATGGCAAATTGGCAACCTATAGTTTCCAAGACCCCTATGAGTTGTTCTCGTGTTTGAATTAGTGAGAGTAATTGTTAAAAACTTTGGAAGACGTGATTCTCTACTCTCACATAATAGCAGCTTACGCTCATTAAATCTATGATAGGATACATCATTCATCTAAGAAGAGAGAATTTCACATCGCTATACTCTGAGAGTATCTAATAATTTTTCTTAAACTAGCTTATTAGCTTACTGTTAGCATTTTTAAGTGTAATTCTACTTTGGTCAACTTTCAATTAAAATGCATGTTTGGTCGGCACCCAGTACATCATTTAATGTACAGAAAAGAAAATGGAAGAAGCATTTAAAAAAAAAAAGGAAAGAGATTAGTGTTAAGTGTTTGATAGGAGAGATAGAAAAATGAAGAAAAACATAGCATTGTGTGATAAATTAGTATTATATCTTTGTATTAAATTAGTTTTAATAAACTAGAGGGATAAAATTGTTCAAATTACTGTGTAAGGTTTGTTCTCTACCATTTTTCTTCCACTGTGTAATCCATCTCTTATTTTTTTCCTTTCTTCCATTTCTATATTCAATCAATGAGGAGAAAATATTGATTCATCTTTCATTTTGCGTCCATACTTTTATCATCTCATTTTTCCACCCAACCAAATGCACTGGATTATTAGCACGAGTATTTGTAGAGCACCTGCCAAGATAGGTGATTGTAGAACTCTTTGTAGAGAAAGCATTTGCTAGTTCTTATATTTTTGCCCTTTCTTTTGTTGTTGTTTTGGATGAATAAGAAAATTTATTCAAATCTGAATAGGGAAGCCTGCAAAGCTGGACAACTTGTACAACAAGCACCAAAACTTCCCACAAGAGAAGAAAAAGAGAAATAAATAAATGAAAAAAAAAAAAAAAACTCACCCTAGCAATAACAGGTACTTCAAGAAATGTAATCTACTACAAAACCAGAACAAAAACAACCCAATCAAACTTAGGAATTCAATCAGCAAGCACTGACTAAGGGATCCTCCCGGGCCTATTTGCACATCATCTGCCTTAAACCAGTATCCTGCAACCTAATCATCACCTAATTCATCCCATGTTCCCCGATTGCTAATCTGCCTATCAAAAAACACTTTAACAAGATCTGCTTCCAAAACCATTTAGTGACAGAACACTTGAAATTAAGATTGTCTGATTTTTTTTTTTAATGGATAATGCAACACATTTTATTAACTTAGAAAAATATAAAAACAGGAAAACAGACCCCCTTCTACAGAGATAGTGCACCAGAGATGGTCTCTTGATTCATTTCTGCTTCTACAGAAAACACACAAAGTATTACTTATATAACCAATCTGAGCATTCTCTCTTGTAATCAATCTGTCTTTACAGTTAACCAGAGGTTTGAAGGCATGTTTGGGGATAAAACCAGAAAACCATACTCTTTTCCATCAGTTTACCACAGCCTGTTTGTACTTAATATCATCTCAAGAATCTGATGAATTGTACGTACCATTTTGCAGCTGGAAGCCATATAGGAATATCTTTATGCCCGTTGATTTAGACCTCAAAAACGTACCTTGGATAAAAACCAGCTGGTCTGACCTAGAGGGTAATCCCACTTGCTACCCTTATAATTCTAGATAACTTGGCATCTCTTGAACTCCTGGAGTCTCGATGCCCAAATTTTTGGTACAATTGTCCCTCAAGGTGCCAACTATTACGTGGAAGGTGAATAGAAGCTCCATCACAAAAATACCAGACCAGAAAACACCGCTATTCAATCCATAGGTGTATCACTGCCATTTTTCAAGGAAAAGAAAGAAAAAAGAATTAAAAAAGATAACCTCTCTTTGCATTAAAGAAACTGTTATAATAGATGTTGGGAACTTGGGATTATGAGTAAGAAAGAAGAAAGAGAGGGAAAGCAGAGCTAGCATGGTTTGGCCTAAATCTATGGTAATTTGGAGCACGATTCCCCATTGCCTAATGTGGGGCATTTAGCGGGAGAGGAATGCTCGTACTTTTGAATGACATAAGATCGATTCAAGATTTTAAAGCATTCCTTCATCTAGAATTTGTTCGAGTGGGCAAATGCTTTGGGTGTCTTTACTTTGGTTCTTTGGTTTATTTTCCTGATAGTTGTACTTGCCATGCGCTTTAGTTCTGATTTTTTTTTTTTTTTTTCTGGTTCCTTAATACACTGCATGTGTGCTACAGTTCCCTGTATGTTTATCTTTTTCAATGAAGCAATATGACTTCTGAAAAAAAAGTTAGTATGGTTTGGCCTGATTGCCTATGTCCACAATGGAAAGCCCTTGTGTAGCTACATCTTAATGTCTTGAATTGTATTACAATGAGCCCATTGGGGGCATGTATAGAGATACTAACCCTAGGCCAATCATAGATTAAACCTCGGTACTTGCATTACAGGTAAGCTTACTATAAGTAGGATTAAGATTATTTTACTTAATACTACTAGTAGGCCCTAGTACATTGAGGTATGCTTGCTATAAGTAGGATTAAGATTCTTTTACTTAGACTACTAGTAGGTCCTAGCTCATTGAATCTGGACTAGTTGCAATGGCCTTGGGCCTTGTTATCTCTAATAACAACTGGTAGTTGCTTAACTTCTCCCTCCTGTCCTATCTTGCTGTTTTTTGTCATGTGTGAAATTTCTCTCATCATGATTTTAGTTTACTATGGAAAGGTTTCTTTTAGAGTTTGCACAATATAGATCTTGGTTTTGTTTCAAAGAAAACCCGTCACTTTCACTCTTACAGCATGGTTCTAAGCTTCTCTAAGATGATGGAAATTGGCTTCTTTACATCCTTCCAGGGTGCCTGAGGCTAGTGATATGTAAAATTTATCGTGCAAACTCTCCTTGAGTTTCCTTTGTGGGTTTCATAGTGATATAAAATATTACTCGCCTTTTAAATGTAATCTTTTGGTCCTTCTGTTTTGGTGCTGGATGGATTCATATTCTATTGAAATAAACAGTAGAAAATCATTTAATTGGTTCATTGTTTTTTTAAGCTAGATTGTTGATCAATTGTTTTATGACTTGATTAAAATTGTGTGCAGGTTCAAGATCAACTAGGGCAAAGTCTCTCCACTGGACATCATGCTTAAAGATAGCTGAAGATGTGGCCCAGGGCCTTGCTTACATCCACCAAGTATCAAGGTTGATCCATGGCAACCTGAAGTCCTCCAATGTCCTCCTTGGAGCTGACTTTGAGGCTTGTGTCACAGACTATTGCCTTGCAGTCCTTGTAAACTCTTCTAATGAAGATCCTGAATCTGCAGGCTACAAAGCCCCTGAGACCCGCAGGTCCAACAGCCGAGCTACTCTCAAGTCTGATGTCTATTCCTTTGGCATCCTTCTACTGGAGCTTTTGACTAGTAAACATCCATCACAACATCCATTCCTTGTGCCCACAGATGTACCTAATTGGGTCAGAGCAATGAGGGAAGATGATGGTGGTGAAGACAACAGACTTGGAATGCTGACAGAGGTTGCTTGTATTTGTAGTGTGACATCACCGGAACAAAGGCCAGCAATGTGGCAAGTTTTGAAAATGATACAGGAGATAAAGGAGAGCGTGATAGTAGAAGAAAATTCATCTCTTGAATCTTCATAGTTGTCTGGATTTACAAGATTGGGTGCAAAGAAGAAAATCGAGGTAACTACTAAGCAAAGTCAACTGTATATTTTGGAAAGGAGGCTAAGCGTGCCTAAGAGGAAGTATAACCGAAGGGATAAGTTCGAACAAATTATATATGGAGGGGCTAAGGAAATTTAGTAAACTCATACACACCTCCTCCTGTATTTCTATATATGGTGGATAAATCATGATTTTATAGAAGCTAATATTTTTTCTAGTCCTGTTATATAATTCTGGTCAAATGTACCTCAATTTTTTTACTTTTGGAATGATTTTGCTGCAACGCTTTATTAGAAGAACTTGCTGCTTGAAGATGAATGTTTTCTACCCAGGAAAGAGACCCCACTTGATTTCTTAGTAGCAACCAGGATTTTGAAAACACAATGCTATTCAAATGGTAGTGTTGTCTTCTGGCTCTGGCATGGCTAGTTGGTATCAAGATGGTGGTGAAAGTAGGACCGAACCAGGCAGGAGCAATCAGTATTTAGGAGTTTTAAACCACTACGGGTTGCTATGTTGATGTTGATGATGGAGCCACACGGGCAGGGTGGAGGCACGGTGGCTATCAGCTAACTCAAGTTGAGGACTTTGCTTTTTGTTGTTATACCAGTTCTATCTTGTATAAGGAACGTACTTGAGTGTGTATATACATGAGGTTCAAATTTACAGGTTTGAGCGAGTGGAGTGTTGAATGAATATATAGTGTTTGGGTCTCTCTCAATTCCATCCCATAGAGATTTGAGGGTTTCGTTGTAAAATGCGACAATTTTTAGATCTCATCCTCTTGACGTGTTTGAAAATACTATCAGTCTTTTCCTTGCATTGGACTTAGCCTATTCTCAACTATCATATGAGGGGTGTCCAAGGAACCTGCCCATACCCAATCAACATCGATCTGACGACTCTGGTGGTCGGACGCGGTCCCATCCCTAAATTCGACTCTGGCGGGTTGGTTTGCGAGTCTCCTCTTTCAAAACCAGTGAAACTCAACCCGCTCAAAATTTTCAATTATTCTAACAGGTTTTCAAGCCTTTTGGACCAGATTGGCGAGATCTCATCGAGATCTAGTCCAAATCCTTCGAGATCCAATGAGTTTTTGTTGTTATCCAACGAAATCTATGCCAGATCTCAACAAATTCGGCCAGATATTAGCCATATCTCGACTGGCCGAATCCAACCAAATATCGACGCCAGTGATGAAACCCAAAACCAACCTGATACAAACCAAAATTGACGAGACCTGAACCAACAGATCCAACGAGATCTTCCCGTTCAGTTTCGGGTTACAAATTTTTCCACCCGAATATTTCAGGTCGAATTTGGGTTAGGCTCAAACTTGACCCATGGACTGATGAGAATATTCATGAAATTTTCAGATCTGTAAGATGTAAAAAAAGAGAAAAAATATACGCCAAAGAAAAATAATCACACATAAGACAGTATTTACGAAGTTCAACAATTTGCCTACATCCATAGACTAAACCTCAGAAAATCTGCTATTAAAAACCATAACAATATTATTTTGGGTTGGGTCATAATCCGAACTAAGCACAATTAAACTCCACAAAGCCCAACAAATCTCCCACTTAGAGACTAGTTCAATCACCAACATCAACCGCAATCCTCAAAAGACAATCCCTCATCACTACAATTCATTCTTCTGTCCTTAAGCTAGAAAACCAACTGAAATTGCACACAGCTTTAGCTTCTCAATAGTGACACCCTTAGACAACATATTTGCCGGATTCTTAGATCCATAAATCTTCTCAAGTATTATCAGCTTATCTTCAACAATGTAATGGATAAAATGGTATCTCATCTGTATATGCTTCGACTTTAAATGAAAAGCCGAATTTTTGGTAAGAAAAATTGCACTCTGACTATCACTATATAGAATGCCCATCTCCTACTTCTTACCCAATTCATCCAAGAAGCTATATTGTCAAATCATCTCCTTTCTAGCTTCATTCGCTGCAACATACTCAAATTTTGTAGTAGACAAGGTAACAATCTTTTGTAGATTTGAAACCCAAGATATAGTTGTACCACCTAGAGTAAATACAAACTCAGTAGTACTCTTTCTACTATCAATACCTCCTGCTAAATTAGCATCTACATGACCCTATAGTCTCAAACTTGCACCTGTAAAGCAAAGACATGTATTTAATGAACCTCTCAGAATCCTCAAAATCCACTTGACTGTCTCCTAATGCTGCTTTCCTAGCCTACTCATCTCTTTCTCACTCATGTGACCAAGTCTGCGATGCCATAGACTTGTATCAGTACCTACTTCAACAACTTCAATTGTGTCTCTTGGACTTGAGGTATCATACAAGGTACAAGTTTTCTTTCCATGAGCCAATATCATGGCTCCCTTTGTAAACTTCCAGGTACCACCAACAAATAGTATTGCATGCCCTTCATCATCAAGTTGTCCTACAAAAATCAAATTCTTCCTCAAGTCAGGAATATGTTAAACCTTCTGCAATAACCAGACATACCCATTAGGTAGTAGAATTCAAACATCTCTCATACCCACAACATACAAGGCTTCTCCATTAGCCAATTACACTTTTCCAAAATCACCTTCAAACATAATTTTAAAAACCAGACCGGCCGGTCCGACCGATTCAACTGGGAACCGGCCTTCAATTCGGTCCGGTTATGGCAGAAAACCAAAAATAGCCTAAAAACCGATAAATAATGAAAACCGGCCGGTTCAACTTGAAAACCAAAAATCGGTGTGGTCAAACCAGTTAGTCATTTTTTGTCCTTTCTCACCTAAAACTACGTCGTTTAACCCCTAACCCTAAGCCTAACACTCTCACACTCTCATCTCAGTTCTCACTTCTCACTCTTAATGTTCTCTAACCTCTCTCACGCCTCTCAACTCTCAAGTCTCACCGCTCATGCATGCCTCTCTGCCTCGCCCTCACACGCCGCTCACTCTCTCTGCCTCCCTTAATATCACGCGCGCCGCCACGCCCACGATCATGCCCTCAAGCATAATGGCGCCGACGTCTTCCACGATCACCAATGCTGCAACCCTTCTTGCTCTGCTCCTAACGATTACCACATCATCTTTTTGCCCGATCAAGCTATTATTGTATTCCAAGCAAAACCCATGTGAAAACTCAACAAATTAGCAAGTGGGTACTCATGGATGGAACCAAAACTCCACCCAAAAAAAAACCATAAAAAAAACCATAAAAATCAAGTCTTTTGAGAAGAATTACATTTGGGCTTCTTGGAATTTCTTCTGGGAGCTGCAGAATCAACCAATCTAGCGACTCCTACGCTAGACGACGCCGTATTGGAACTCATCATAGACGAAAAGATAAAAAATAAAAATAAAAAAGACTGCTTTTTTTTTCCCTACTCTGTTTCTCTCAAATCAAAAAAAATAAAACAAACCCACCAACCCTCAAAGTGAATTTGATTCAAAATCAAAGCCTTGGAATTTCACAAAGAGAGAGAGAGAGCAAAAGGGTATTAGCTAATTTGGTTGTTGTTGTTTGTTGTTGTTGTTGTTTTAAACTGGGTATTTGTTGCTTTATTTTGTAAATGTTTTGACTTCAGGAGATCAAAAAAAGATTGTATTTTTCTCTCTTCCTATAGAGGCCGGACACACACGTACTTGTTAATATATATATATATATATATATATATATATATATATATATATATATATATATATATATATATATAATTAAAAATTATTAATTATTTATATAATTTAAATAAATAATAATTAAATTATTCATGACGTCACCAGTCCGACCAGAAAACCGGTAATTAGCTCCTCGACTGGTTCTTTCACCGTACTGATTTTTAATACCATGCCTTCAACATAGTTTTGTGTAATTTCTTAGTGTGGAGTGGTATGAAATGAATCTCCTGAATAAAAAACTCAATCATCAAATGGACAAACCTACTATAAGAAGCAGTGCATCCTATACCTCTTCTGTTGCAGCATTAGCAGAATCATCCTCATTCTTCTTCTTAAGACTTTTGTAGTGCCTCCTAAAGTGGCCAACTTTACCACAGTTCTAACATTGTACTTGTTGGCCAGATCTAAATTTACTTATATTCTTATTGGAATTTCTGAATTTTGATCTATCCCAATTTAAATTTCTGTCATTGCCTCTACCTCTTGTCTCAAGATTTAGAGCAGAATCAAATCTTGAGGTTTCACTTGCATCTCTTCTACGAATCTCCTCAATCAGAAATAGATCTCGTATGTCATTGTACTTCAGCTTTTCTTTTCTAGTAGAAGTGCTTACTGTCATTCTCATAATCTCCCAACTATTTGGAAAAGAAGCCAAAACAATCAGTGCATGGTTTGCATCATCAAAATCAATTTCTACAGAAGACAATTGATTTGTGAAGATGTTAAATTCATTCAGATGTTGCGTTACTGATGCATTCTCTTCCATCTTCAAATTGAATAGTTTCTTCATCAAATGCAACTTGATGTTTGCTGATGGCTTTTCATAAATACCATACAAAGCCTTCATCAGATTTGTTATGGTCTTCTCCTTCACAACATTGTGTGCAACAAACCTTGACAGAGTTAATCTAATAACTCCCAGTACCTGTCTGTCAAGAAGAGTTCATTCATCATCTTTCATTGTTGCAAGTTTCTCCCCCAAAAGCGGCAGATGCAACTTCTTCCCATAAAGGTAGTCCTCAATTTGCATCCTCCAAAATCCAAAGTCTGTGCCATCGAATTTTTCTATTCCAAGCACCTATCATGTTTCCTCTGCCATTGCTCCCACTCAAACCTAACCCTAGGCTCTGATACCAATTGATGGGAATATACATGAAATTCCTAAATCTGTGAGATGCAAAAATAGATAAAAAAAAATATATGCCAGAGAAAAATAATCACACACAAGACAATATTTACGTAGTTCGGCAATTTGTTTACGTTTATTGAGTTGTAGGGATTTCACTATTCTCAAGGAAAAATACAAAATGCGACAATACAGTTTTCTTTCTCAAAAACAACATGAAATCCTAATCTCCAAAATAACAGTTTTTATATCCTGCACGAAGAATTCACAATGGGCTACAAAAAATCTTCCATTAAAAACCTTAACAATATTATTTCGAGTCGGGTCATAATCCAGATCAAACACAATTAGACTCCACAAAACCCAACATAGACAACCCTATGAATCATATCTAGGTAGGAACCCCAATCACAAAAATTGATGAAAAAAAAATGTTCTCTAACATCATGATACTTCAACTCCATGTGAGTGAAACAAAAATATAAATTTACCTTATATCTGATTTTAGGCGACATGTTTTCTTCTGGCTAAGTAAACGTATACAAAGTGTCAATGACATCTTGATAGTGTAAGCCTATAATATCCACAAAACTACCGAAACATCACCTTATGTTAGGAGCATTATGTGTTACTAATGATGGCATGAGGAATGAGGGTGCTTGGACAACATTGGGTCAGTCACATGGCTTCATATTTTCTCAACACATTTATAGCTCCTCATGCCTGATTAGTGATGCTCTTAAGGGCTCTTTAAGGGGGACCTGTCTAGTCTCCCTACTCGAGTTGGATCGATGAGCAGTGATGAGGGGCAGCATGTTGAGGCACCTTGTTCCACATGATGCCCCAAGGCCATAGCAGAGGAGGACCATGGTGGGCAGAGACAGATTTTGATATTGGGCAACAGCAAGTGGTGCTAACCCTATGTGACGGTGCATGGCATTGATGGCTTGGCTGATGGTTGCTTTGTGTGTGGGCTTGGTGGCTTGAGTGCAAGGTAGTGCTGAACTGCTGTGATGATGATATGCTATGCAAGGCATTGGGCTGGTTGGTGTTGGCAGAATGCATGGACTTATATAAGTGGGCTGATGGCAATTACTTGATGTGCTGCATATGAGCATGTTGTGTTGGCTGTGATGCTGATGAAATGGGCTTGGGCAGGGGCCAAGCCTTCTAAAACATGCTGGAACAAGTGTGTGGGGGCTACTAGAGCATGGGCAGAAGCCCAATGATGTGCTGAGGCATGGGCTGGCATGTGCAGAGTGTGCAACGGCAGTTACCAACAGTTATCAAGCTGTTTCTAGCTTTCCTGATGATCAGACCTGCTGAGTAGGGGCTGGAAACGTGGAGAGCATGCCAAGACAGCATCAGTTGAAGGTGTCCTAAGTCAGACCACATGTGACAGCAAGTTCTGGACAAAGGGGCAGTTACTTGGCAGTAACTACCGCGACAGTTATTTATGTGCATTTATCCTAGGCTCTCGGGGCTGTCAATAGCAGAGCGTGTAATTTTAGCTTAAAGAATTTCGTATGTATTCACCAAGCTTCCTTTGTACTTGATATTGAGTAATAAAGGTTGGGTTGGTGCCCTGTAAATATTGTGTGTTGTGTGCGTGTAAATTCCCTTGATAATTCTGTTCTGAGTGTTCCTGCAGTGTATGTGTGTGGTATATTGGCTGAGACTAAGTCAGGGGGTTAGTGCCATTACAGGTAGAAAATTTAAATAAATAAATAAATAAATAAATAAAAAATTGACCCTGTGACACCTTACCAAGCTCTTGCACATTCTGTCTGACTTAGGACATCAAATGGACCAAGATTGTGGAAATCTATCCAATGGAGCCAAATCCTACCTGTTTTTTTTTTTTTTTTTTTTCTGAATTACATCGTTGTTACTTGACACACATGAAAGTAGAGAGAAGGCAGTGAAGATGATTATCACGTCTAAGATATTTTCCAAACTAGTTAGAAGTGATTATATGTACATAAGGTATTTTGGGGCAATCATGCATGCAGAAGAACATTTACTGGTATTGCATGGCAACTCTCCTAAAAGGTTTCTTTTTTTTTTTTTTTTTAAGAGAAGATCATACTATTAAATTGAGAATTAGTTAAAGCCACGTCCAACTCAAAGTTCTAATTGGGCTTGTTTGATCTCTCTTCCCTATTCGTTACCTTTTATCTTTATCTTCTTCTTCTTCTTTTTTCTTCTTTTTTCTTTTTTTCTTTTTTGCTGG